>NC_064865.1:11046774-11261774 GCF_024139225.1 Suncus etruscus
GGAAATTCCTTTTTAGAACAAGTTGGGAGGCCCCAAGTCTTAGACCTCACTGTCTATTGATAGATTGTCAAAATTGCTATTCAACTTTTTTAAATCTCACAGTCAGCAAAAGCCAATGTGATTCTGGTAGAGGAATTGGTACCGTACTCTATAATTATAAAATAACATTTCAATGCTATTGTAAATTATGATATCACATACACACACACACACACAAGTTGAGGTGACTTTTTGAGAAAGAGCTAAAATGTGTGGCCTTATATTTCAAGAAAGTTTATGCTTGGTGTTGGTTGTGTAAGGAAGCCAAGCCTGAGGAGAGGAGTCTTTGAAGACAATTGGCATTGCTCACTTAGAAATTCTAATACTTCATACTCTTTGACCCAGAAGTTTTACCTCCTGGATTTTATTTTCTAAGCTTGTTAGACATTTGGGAAATAAGACTGTTCTTTGAATATTTTAGTATAAAATAAAAAATATTGGTCAAGTAAAAAATCAACTTTTTAGCAGTATTATTATACATTTAAATGACAAAGAAGCCTTTTAAAATGATGATTTTTTTGGTTTTTATTTTTGGGGGGTGGGCACTCCTGACAGAGCTCAGGGGTTACTACTGGCTCTGCATTCAGAAATCAATTTTGACAGGCTAAGGCACCATATGCAATGCCAGGATTATACCTGGGTAGGCAGCATGCAAGGCAAATTTCCTACCTTCTCTGCCTATCTTTCTGGCCCCTAAAATGATGTTTTAAAAATATGACTGAAATGCAACTACAATCATGTTTGTAACCAAATTGTATAAATAAAGATATTTTAAAAAGATATATAAAATAATTATATATACAGATATAAGTATATAATTTTGTTTATCAGAATAGAATCAGTAACAAAAATAGATTATCTAGCCAAAGATTAGAACATTTTCAATAAATAAGGAAGTGGAAGTGTAGATAAAAATTGATACAAAATAGATAAAAATTGGTTAACTCCAGTACTACATATAACATATATGTATATTCACATGTATGATGTGATTAGAAATGCAAGGTTAGAAATGCATACTTAAGTCACCATAGTGTGTATTTGTAGGTGACAAGAGTATTGATTTTTTCCATTGATCTTACAGATAATATATATTTTCTGTGAGCATATTTTAATTAATAACCTAAAAACAAATTAAATTAGGACCTATAATTAAGCACAATAATAAAACCATGTGCTTAATGATTTACCTTGGTTCTTTTATTGCTGTGAATATTAAATATATTGTGATTCTAAAGAACTGCTTTCCAGTATATTTGCAATGAAACTATTCCCATTGAATGCTTTATACCTACTATTATGGATTTGGTTTATTTGGCAAAGTAGATAGGCATATCTGTAAAAAAATACTCATTTTTATCATTTGTCCATCTTATCATATCTCATTCATACATCTATACATTTGTCCATTCATCCACCCAGTCACCTAACCTCCCACTTTTTATGGAGTTTACCTAGTTTTGGAATAGAATTTGCACCATGGCCTTCAGAGTTCAGAACTACTTCTGCTTTTGTATTCAGGAGTCTCTCCAACTAGTCCTTAGAGGACTGTGAGTTGACAGGATTTAAGCCCAATTCTCCTAAATATAATGTATATAACTCATCTTGTTGAATTACCTCTCTAGCACCAAGTGCCTATATGATTCAAGGTTCTGTGTCAGGGACTAGTAAAGTAAAGGTGAACAGATAGCAGAATCTCTGTACTTCAGGTTAGATAAGGAAGCCAGACAATAAAAACTGAAGGCTTTTAATTGAAGGTTATAAAATGACAGAAAATTATGGTAACTATGATCAGAGGAGGCCTCTCTGAGAAAGTCTTTATAATGCTGAGTTAGAGAGAAGAGTCTCTTTCTAGAGGGTCAGGTAGTGAGGACAGTGAATATAAAGTACCCAAAGTTTTCTGAAGAACCAGAGACCAGGGGGACAGGAGTAGAGTAAGAAGGAAGAAAATGGCTTTACATGAGCCTGACGCCAAAGCCAGGCTTTGAAGGCCACAGAAGAGAGTTGGGTTTTGTTCGGTAGCATTTTAAGTAACCGGTCAAAGTTACTGTCAAGCCCTGGCAGGGTCAGGGCTAGAACCTAAGGATTTTGACTTGCAATTTACTTAGAATTAATCTAGAAACCTTGCCCAAACTATAACATTCAATACAATTTTAGAGCCATAGAAAACCATTTCAGGATAAGTGGAGGAGATAAAGTGACTGCAAATGTTTTTATTCCTTATCCTAGAAAAAGCAAGATATTAGGAGTCTGTCCAAAAATTTCAAGTTCTAGAACTCCACGCTACATTTTGAACTCAGATAGTTTTTAACCATAATCCCTGAAAATAATATTTGTGTGTGTTGTGTGTAAAGCTATGCTTTTTCTATATATACAATATGTGTATAAATCTGGCCAACTGCAACTGCCAAATTCAAAAGATTCTTGTGGGCATTTCAAAGGAAATGTGGGACAGTAACAATTAAGAATTTGGTAATTTGGGGAGCACATGGCTCATGCATATGCCTTGCTTCTCTCCTCTTGAGATGGATACTGTCTTACTTTCACATTAGATTTGTGTATCCGGGTTCTCTCCACCTTGGAAAAATCTTCTCACTCTTTCTCTAGTGCTTCACTCTCTTATCCTCACCGTCTTCTTCTTCCTCAGTACCTTTAAATACAACCTGTTTTTACTTCAAAAATGTTTCCTATTATTTTGTCAATGATAGCCTATTTTTGATATCCTTATGTCTTTGTTAATTTTGATGGTGGCTTTTAATGGAATAAAATCTCTAGTGAGATAATAGGACCTATAGGAAAAAAAATAGGAAGTGAGGCCAGAGTGATAGTACAATAGGTAGGACATTTGATTTTCATCTTGCTCTCCTGGATTCAGTACTTGGCATCCCTTCCATATAGTCCTCTGAGGACCTCCAGGAGTGATTCCTGAGTATGGAACCAGGAAAATGCCTAGACACTGCCAGGTGTAGCAAAGAAAAGAAAAGAATAACAAACAAACTGAACAAATAAACAAACAAAAAACCAAACAGGCAAATGAAAGAAATAGGAGTCAAAGTTCATAGAAGAAAGTCTAAGCTTACAGAAAAGGGTTTTAACTTTTTGGAAAAAAAATGGATATTTAAGAGAGTGTCTAGCAAGGGACAAAAAAAAAAAAAAAAAAAAAGGAAACTGAGTGAATTACATCAGTTCATTTTGATCTTTGTAGGTAAGAAAAGGCAGAAGTAGATTGCTTAGAAAGGTAGAAGCCAGAAGCCAAAGAAGGCTGAAAGAAGTCAACTCTTCTCTCCTTCAATTCAAATCTGTCCCAGATCACAGTGAGGGAGATGAGTGCAAGAAACCTTCTCATGCATAAGCTTGAAGAGCCACTCCTGGGGCTGAAAGTGAGCAGAGACCACAGAGAAAAGTGATTGCCAGGGCTAATCTGTCCTCATTTATTCAGAAGAGAAAAAGGGGAATCCTTGACTTCCAGACTATTAAACTTGGTGTTGTTCATTACAAAATTCTAGACTGGCTAGGTGAGTGGTGGCCTTCTGAAATGGAGGCAAGTGTTGTTTCTAAGGGAAGTGCCAATCAGCCCATTTATTACCCACAATAAGCCCACAATAGGCCCACTTATTGATGGATATATAAGTGAGTTATGATTCAAATACATAATTTTTCTTTGATTAGTTTGTCCTCTGATAACCTCCCCAGATGGAGACCCCCCACTTATAAAATAGCAATAACAACAAAAAATTTTTTAGCTACAAATCCTCTAATGTCTTGGCACAAGTGGCTTTACAGTCAGATGTTTTATTTAGGAAGTCCATGTGAATTTTACACTATATTCCATTATATATTTTTTTTGTTTGTTTAGCTGGTTGGTTTTGGTTTTTTTAGCCACAGCTGGTGGCACTCAGGAATTACTCCTGGCTCTGTGCTCAAAAATTACTCTGGCTGGCTTGGGGAGAATATGGGATGCGAAGTATTGAACCCGGGTCTGTCCCAGGTTGGCTGCATGCAAGGCAAATGCCCTACCACTGTGCTATCACTCCAGCCCCTATTATATTGTATTTTCGTATTTACTTATTAGGCTTCTGCTTCAGAATCCACTTAAGCAAAAACAGTGCATCCACACCAGAATACATGCTATAGGAAATGTAAGTTCTCACACTTACATTTCAATACAAATTCCATGCACATTATAATACTGTACAGATGAATAGAGATGCCTTTACTGGACACTTGCAAGGTACAAGTTTCTTCACAGTTGGTTTTGTAGACTTCATTTCCCTTGATTTCCAAAAGACCTCTATGAAATATGGAGTCAGTTATTGTAACTTGATTTGGAAAATAAGGAAAGCAAAACTCAGAGTGTTACAATACCAGAGAGATAGTTCCCAACTAGTTTGTCTGCTTTTAAGTTTTACCTCTGCTTGCTCACATGTCTCAGAAAATCAGTTGAGCAAGTGGAGCATGGTAAAGTCCTTAGGTAATTAGAAGCCTAAGATCCTGAGTTCACTACCAATTTCATTAAGTACATGGGATATAGGTCCAATACATCCAAAACGACATTATGTGGGGCATGGGAAGAAGGACATGATTAAGGGAGGACATAGCCCCAGTGCTTGGTTCACATTCTAATTAGTTCTGGGAAGCAAATGTGAAATATTGATAACATATAGGCAGGAGGCCTAGAACAGTGGTTCCCAACTTTTTTCAACTCTGGCCCTTCTTTTTGGCTTTATTTCCTTCCTGTGGTCCCTTTGTTCTACAATGTAGGCCCCTACTGTTGTGCCACATGGCCCCCATTTATGTAATTTTTCCCCTGTGGCCTCTTGGAAATATCCTGGGGGACAATAGGGGTCCACATAAGCCCTAGTTAAAAAATGTTGGTCGAGAAAACAAACAGTGAGTAGAGAGGTCTGATCTTGAGTAGACAGGAACCTAGAAAATTATAGTGTGAAAACAAGAGAAAGCAGTGAGATGTAGTACTTACCATTATTTCTGGAAATTGTGGGTGACACTATTTGACATCAATTTGAAAAATGCTGTTTTAGTTCAACATGATTTATAGTTTTAGAACCAGTGACCTTTTACCCCTCTAGCATCCTTCCTTTTCTCTTCCCATGGGTCCATACATCTTTGGGGGTAATGCTTGATCAACATCTCAAGAGTCAGGGCTGTGTTTGTGGGAGTCTATCTTTGCATTTGACTTTATGCAAATTCCCTGACCTCTTTGGGTGATGTAGTTTATACCTCTACCTGATTTACCAGTGGAAATGAGATCACATTGAAAAGTATAAAATACCATGCATTATTATTACTAATAATCTTTGAGTTAGTTGAAACAATGCCTCCAGCCAGTATTATTCTTGAATTAATATCACACCTGTTGGGGACACTGCCCTGCATATCTATGCCCTCAGCTCCTCCACACTGCATATTTTTAGACTTTCTGTAATGCTACACTGCTGTTTTTCATTTTAAATCCAGTCTGGCTTCTCCCCTTAAAGCAAGAGGACTTTTAAAGCAACTGGCTGGTAGTATAACTGGCACATATATCGAATCTCCTTAGTCTGGGCTGTTAAGTAAGTTTAATTAATTTACTAAGTTAATGTTCCACTGCTAGCAACAGAGCCTCATTGCCATCAGCTGGGGAGAGGGAATTGAAAGCCTAAATGAGCTCATTTTTTCACAGTTGGAATTAGGGACCAGTTAGCCAGTTGTGTAGGTTTTCCAATTTCTCCATCTGCCCTGGGGGGATTCAGGCAATTCACTTCCCCAGACACTAAGTGTGAGTAAGAACAGGAAGAAGGAAAAGGAAAAAAGGGGGGAAACTCTCTCCCCAATATTTGCTTCCATTTTGGGAACTACAAGTATTGGCTGTGCATTACTTTGTTAAGTTGGAATTGGAGAACCATTTGCTAATGTTCCTCCTAGGTTTGGAAGAGAGAAAGGCCTCAGTGAAAGATATTTACCATGTGCATTTTCATCGCAGGGTGTGCAGAGAAAGGGAAAACAAATAAACAATAAAAGAATGGAAACAAAATTACAGAAATTTGCAAAATTTGACAAATGGTGGCCTGTAGTTGCCACAAGCTAATGGCTTGCAATGATTAATAAGAGTAAAAATAATTGCATTTCATTAAGATTGATGACACCCCATTTAACCTCCCCTCTCGTTTCAGCCCTAAAGTGGAAAGAGATGAAGTTCTCATCTATAATAGCTCCTGTAACATTACCATGGAAACTGAGGCAAAGATAGAGTGTGAGACGCCTAATCAGCCAATTACCGCCAAGATTACTGAGATACAGAGAAGCTGGGGCCAGAACACTCAGGTATAATCAAATCTTTTTTACAGACTGATTCAAACAGCTCAAATTAAATTTGTAATATTGTGTACATTAAAAAAAACAATTTAGTCCAAATGGCAGCGATATATAATATTAAATGCTCTCCAACTTTGAAGCGCTGGTCTAATGCACAACATCTGAATTCATCGTTAACTATGGTTAATCATATATTTTTTCAAAAATAAATGAGTGCTGCCTGGGCTCTTTTAAAGCAAATTCTGAACAGATAATGTCCTCAGCTTTTTTTGTTTGTTTTGCTTTCTGCATGCGTGTTGGAGAGTGGCTTCTCTGGGGTTGATTTCTTCATGAAATAAATGGCATACAATTTAACCAGGCCTGCCTGGAAGCCTTCCAAATCACTCAGCCATCCTTGGTTGGCGGCGTGCAGTGCTGCTGCTGCTGGTCTGGGGGTTCCTGTCTGTTTTGTGGGGGATGTGGAGAGGTTTAGCTTCTGAGGGGATCCTTTGAAATTTACCACTGAAAGACTGCAGGTTCCTCTTCACCTCAATTCATCCATTTTAAAAGTGGCCTAAACTATTCTTTCCTTGTGGCTCATTTATGAATGTGTTTTTTAAGAGTCTCCCGTGAGAGGCTCCGTGGCTTCCCCAGGGAGTTTTGACAATTGAAATCAGAGGCTAGGGGCTCTTTTGGAAATATACCAGATAATCTTTTACAAATCCCCAGGCTTTTCATAGCACACAGAAAAAAAATATTTATTGAGCACCTAATCCCCTAGGTGCCTTTTTACTTGTGAAAGTAATTTTCAGATTTTCCTTTTTGTCTCCTTTATTTGGAACAAACATTTATTGAGTGCCTATTAAGTACCACATGCTAGAATGGATTCTCTTGCGACCCCTGCTGCATTCAGTTAAACCTTCCCAATACCGAATTTTGCTTCCTGGGACCATCGCATTTACTTTTCAGTAATTTAGGAGCAAGTGCAGAACGTATATATAGTTCCCAATAACTGGAATTTTCCACTCCCTTCCTTCTCTTCCTGCCTGCCTGCCAATCCTAAGGTTCTCATTGTACATTCTATCACTCATCTGGTTGCTCTTGTTCATTTCTTCTTCTCTCCAGTGGTTGCTAAAATATCACTTCTCACTTCATTATGTGTACCAAAACCTTTCTCTTTCAGTTCATGGCCTATTTGAACTCTTTTATCTCCAGCTCAATAGCCCACCACTTACTTAGTTTCCAATTCCCTTCTTGTCCCTGACCTTTCCCCCTTTTGTTTTGGGGCAACAATTGGCTGTGCTCAAGGCTCAACTCATGCTTTGATTCAGGGATCACTTCTGGTAGTGCTCAGGGGAATAACAAGATATGATGCTGGGGACTGACCCTGAATCAGCTGCAAAGCAAGTGCCTTACACTCTGTACTATCTCTCTGGCCTCTCTTCATTTTTTTCTTATTAAAATTTTTTGAGAGCATGAGATATATGCATATTGCATTATGAATTTCTGAGAGAAGACTGTGTGTGGAGGATACCTGAAATTGTTTGTCCTTGGAACTCTGCTCCCAACACCATTCCTCTTGGCCTGATTATCTTGCTTTGCTGCTTTCACTTCGGGAGATGCTACCCAGGCTTCCCTGTGTATGTAATTCAGCGGTGGGAATCTTAGGTAGAAGAAATTACCTTTACATGGGGATGGTTCACCAAGGTAAGTCGTGCTTGGTACTCTCAAGAAAGAATGGTCTGGACTAGGTATTTGGGTATGCAGAAAAAGCTACTTCTGGTGGAAAAACCTGCACAATGCATTGAGGTAAGAACCCATGGGCCAGAGCTATCACACAGCAGGTAAAGTGCTTGCCTTGCATACTGCCAACATGAATTTAAGCCCTGGACCTTCGTATGGTCTCCTGACTCCTGCCAGGAATTATTCATAATTTCAGAGCCAGGAGTAAACTCTGAGCACTGACAGATATGGCCCCCAAATAACAACAACAACAAAAGAGCAAACCAAACAAAAAAAAAAAAAAAGAAAAGAAACCCCCCAGAATATACATATGGGGGTAGGAGGGGTACAATGACCTGTGGGTTTGTAGTGATTGGATAAGGTCAGATTGGAATGAAAGATTAATCATTTAGCATTTTATATAGGAACAAGTAGTCTGTGAGGAACATTTCTTAGGCACGGGGATATTTTAAACATGGTGATCAGGTAGGTGGGCTGGGGGACCTATGAAATCCATTAGGATGGGTAATTTTTTTTCTCATTTTTCTGGTGGAAGAGGAGCACAACCAACAGTATTCAAGGCTTATTCCTGGTTCTTACTCAGGAGTCACTCCTGACAGGCTTGGAGGAGCATATATGTTGCTGGAGATGAACATGAGTTTGCTGCATGCAAGCTAAGTGCCCTGTTTGCTGTACTATCACTCTAGTCTCAAACCTGATGCTCTGAGAAGCTGTATTAGATTACCACAACCTACACTCCTTGGTAAACATCTAAACAAGTAAAATAAAGGGAAAGTAATATTTGGAGACAAGAATAAGGAGAATGCTTCCTTTCTTCCCCAATTTGGTTTGTTCTGGTGCACCAGTCATCCCACACCTTGCCAAGTTTAACTTTGGTCTGATCATTCACAGTGACCCAAAACCATAAACTATCTTTGGGAGAAAATAGTTTTTTTATGTTTGTTTTATGAGTTTCTCTTTATTTTGGGGGGGGGCGGCCACACCCGTTTGATGCTTAGGGGTTACTCCTGGCTAAGTGCTCAGAAATTGCCCCTGGCTTGGGGGGACCATATGGGATGCCTGGGGATCGAACCGCGGTCCTTCCTTGGCTAGTGCTTGCAAGGCAGACACTTTACCTCTAGCACCACCTCGCCAGCCCTTATGAGTTTCTCTTAATTCATCTTTAAACTCACAGTTCCAACCACTCCAAGAATAGAGCACTAAGGAAAACATAAAAAGGAGAAGGAGGGGAGGGAGGAGATCCACTTTTGCCTTTTCAAAGCAATAATTGTGTTTCTTACCTAATGCTAGACTTTTGAGAGGCTGTTTAGGGGTTCTGGCAGAGAACCATAGACACTCCTATACCCCCCCACCAAGAAATGGACCTTCTTTGTTCTGGAATGCCATCATCTTCTTTCCAACCAAGCTTAACTTCTTTGGAAGGAAACTCACAAGCAGTGAGAGAGAATGAGGATATTCACATATCAGCTGAATCAAGTCTGGCAACCAACAGATGACATGCTTTTGCCAGGTTTCTTTACATCCAATGACTTGATTCCTATGCTCAATGATTCCCCCAGACTTATACTAAACACTACTAAAAGCTCTATTAGACACTCATTATATTGGCTTCTCCCAATTTATATTTTGCAGTTTTGATATACATACTTTTTGTCTTTCAGAAATTCCTCCAAACTTCTGTCTCTGACAATTATTAACTTTATACTCTCTCTCTCTCTCTCTTTTTTTTTTTTTTTTGGCTTTTTGGGCCACACCCGTTTGATGCTCAGGGGTTATTCCTGGCTACATGCTCAGAAATTGCCCCTGGCTTGGGGGGACCATATGGGACGCCAGGGGATCGAACTGTGGTCCTTTCCTTGGCTAGTGCTTGCAAGGCAGACACCTTACCTCTAGCGCCGCCTCGCCAGCCCCATCCTTTAATACTCTCTTTTAATATTTCTTTTTTTGTTCTTTTATATCTTTTCTCTTGTTTCAATGTGTCACTGTGCTACATTTGGAAGGAAAATATCAATGTACATAGGATCAAAGAAAAAGGTCATAATGTATTGACTTCTGTTCAAATCCATTCTCCTGAGCAGTGTAAAGGGACCTGGAGGCCCTCCATGTTGATGCTCTGCTAACCAGATTCTTTAATGTTTGGACTGATGATGAAATGCTGCTGGTGCTGGGGACCTTCCTGACAAGAAACAAAACTCCCTGGTAGCACTCAGGATTCATTGTCACTAGGCATCAAACACAGTGACTTGTGTATGCATGGCATGAACATTTGGCTCTGAGAGGAAATGATCAGCATGAATATCTATGATGTACAGTAGTGAGTAATCAATGTATTTTTGTACTGGAGAGTGTTATTAGTTTTTTTCAATACCAGATATAATGGTAACATCTTTGCGTGTAAGTGGCTGTGTGAATACCTGCATTGTCTATATAAGACTTCAGGTATAGGACTAAATAAGAACCTGAGAAAAAATTTTATTGCCTGTCATTTCTATTTTTCTTTTTACATATATATATATATAATTTTTATTTTAATCATAGTGGCTTACATATCTTTCATGATATTTTACGTACATATTAACATTGAATCTGGGGAATTCCCATCACCAAATTTGTCCTCCCTCCACCCCCGTTCCCATCTTGTTTCCCATATTTTCATCCTGCATTCTTTCAGGCTCAGTACCTGGGGTATACCAGTGGACAACCAAAATGATACACTCACTAGTGGCTGGAGAGGTATAAGAAGGGAAATAAAAAGAATGGCATATTAAGTTGGAAGCACTGGGCTGTGATTATAAATAGAGTAATAAAGGGCAACTTCATTGACATTTATTATTTCAGGAGAAATTTTCTTTCTTTTTTTTGGGGGGGGGCAACTGGACTATACTCAGGGATTACTCCTGGCTAACATTCAGAAATCACTCCTGTATGAGTTTGGGGGCCACATGGGATTCCAGATATCAAACCAAGTCTGCTGTGTGCAAGGCAAGCTACCTACCCGCTGTACTATATCTCCACCCCTCGGCAGAAAATTTAATTTGAGGTTGTATTGAAAATAAAAGTGTAGTTAGTGAAAAAAAATAGTATTTATAGGGGTTAAGAAAGTTTCTTGCCTTGAATACAGCCAACCTCAGCTTGCTTTCAGATGCCTTGGTGGGAACATTTGTTCTCCTACATTGGTTTCCCAAAATAAAGTCAGGAGTGATTCCTGAGCACAGAGCCAGGAGTAACTTAAGCACCATGGGTGTGGCTCAAACCCCATGTCTTCCAAAAAAGAAAGGCAAGAATATTCTAAATTGAAGAGAAAAATGCAAAGTTTTCAGAGAAGAAACCTGATAGGGATCACAAGAAGCCTGTAAACATAACAACCTGTAATAAATAAATAAACAAACATGTAAAGGTACACAGAAGTGAGAGATAAAGCTAGTGATGTATCAGAGATGGAACTGGTCCTAGGGGACTAAAGAATAGTCCTTGGCTTTTATATAAGAGAGACAGGTAGAAAGTGAGTGACTATAACTCCTTGGGAAGTTTTCAAAGAAAAATAGTTAAATTACCTGGAAAAAATTGAAAGGATCATTAGACTATCACAATAAACATATGGGGAGAAGAGTAGAAGCAAGGAGATTGGCAGGGCAAGACAGAAGAATCAGTGAAAAACACTGATGATGGCAGAGAATGTTGACAAACTTAAATAAATGTGAGAAAACTTAAATTTGAGAAGGAAGATGATACAGGGCACAAAAAAGATTAGTAAACAAAAATTCCTACAAACAGCAAAACATCAATGAAAATATTGTTTTAAAATGTGGCAATGGAACTACGTTTTGTGGGTGTGCCTATTTGAGACCCTAAGACCCACCCATTTCTGGGAGGGGTCTTGGGAGCCGGATAGTAGGTGTAACTTTACCTGCGAGCCCCTCCCATTCCTGGGAGGGGTCTGGGAAATGTTAGATAAGGGTTGGACCAAGGGAATTCGGGGCCCTTTTGGCTCTTTGCCCTTTCTGCGCTGCTGTGAGCTTTGGCTTCTGGGTTTCTGTGTTCTGGTCTTTGACCAGCATGGAGCCCAAAGAAAAGATGGCTAACAGGAGATAAGATGCAGGGCAAGCCTAGAATGGCTGTATGCTTGAAAGGTTATGACATAGGCCACACACCTGTGGTGGCTAGGGCATGAATAAAGATGATGCTTCCTAATGCCTGCATGTGAGTGAGTCTTGATTACGCAGATTACCTGGGCCTGGAATCCACCAGCTGGATGGGGATGAAGCCACGTGGCTGGGGCCTAAGCACAAAGGCCTCCATCCATCGCCATCCAGCCCCGTCATTATTTATTTAATACAACACGTTTTAGTTAAGAATGATTAACTTATTAACTACCTAGAATATAAATTAAGAATGGATTCCTAAACAAATAATAAGAATGTTCCTATTTTAAGTAGATATCATAAGAGTAGAATATGGTACAGAGAATTAATCCATAATAAAATGTAAAAATCCTACGTTGTGTAATGGTGGACAAATGACTTTATGGAGTTTGGGGGTAGTCAAATTTAAGTTCTGAAAAGGAAACTTTAAATAAAGAAGTCATGTATTGTAGAAAAGCATTAGATTTAAATAACTGTAGGCATCCCAAAAATGAATAGAATGCTTATGGCTAGTTTAAAATACTTTATTAAGAACCTGATCCTTAGGTCACTACTTGGTGATCCTACCAGATCTCTCTTGTCTTCCCCTTCCATTTAGGAAGAAGAGGTATGGTTTTTTTTTTTTTTTGTCTGTTTGTTTGTTTTGTTTTTTAAATTATGAGAACAAAGATGCAAAGAAAGAGGACAAGGTAAAGTTACAGTGGAAGGACAATCACCCATAACATAATTCTCAGAAGTCCCCTTGCTGATATCTTAACTTTGAAATTTCAGCCAAAGAACATTAAGATAAATAAGACAGAATCCATGTACAATTACTTTGTCCCTCAAGTCCCCAGATTGTAACACATTATAATATTTCTTAATAGCACACAAGGCAATCTAAAGCCATAAAACTTACGTAACTCCTTAAACATTGCAGGCATAGTATTTTTTTACATTTCCATGCACGTGCATATTAGCTTAAGTTAACCTCAAATTTTAAGTGGGTTCTTTTTAAGGATTAGAGTCAAAGGAGCACAGTAAAAATGGTGTTGAGTAGCAATTGTTGTTTGCATAGGCCCACCAAAATATGAGGGACATGGAAAGGAATAACGTTGGCCTAAATACAAAGAGACCCTACCCCTGAAGTTTCCTGGCACAAGACCAACTCTAGGCTCCAGGCAAGCTAGATCGTCTGTTCCAAGACATTGTCTGTAGTGCCAATACACTTTTATTTTTCACACAGTCTCTGTTGTTGGTATCATGTTTCTGTATTAAAGATCCTGGAATCTGCATATCCTACATTGAAGTCAGGATGTGGAGTGTAGAGGCATGGTTTTTGATTAGTGCATGACTTCCAGAACAAGGAATAGCAAGATAAAAAAAATTCTGATATGGAGGGCCCAGAGCAATAGTACAGGAGGTAGGGCATTTGCCTTGCTTATGGCCAGCCTAAGTTTGATCCCTGACATCTCATATGGTTTCTGAGCACCGCCAGAATTGACCCCTGAGTGCAGAGCCAGGAGTAACTCCTGAGTACCTCCAGGTGTCTCACCCCCCAAAAAAAACTCAAGAAAAATAATTGGTACATTAAATTTTCCAGTTGGAAGTTGGAGTACTGAATGCAGAATTGCTTACTTCAGAAGAGAGCTCTATCTCCTCCACCCCCTTCCAAATTATGTTCTAAATCAGCTCCAGTACCCAGGTAACTGAGTTCAATTCCTTCAAGCAACCAGACTAGAACATCCTTTTCTGAAATAATTAAACTGACTTGAAGACTCACCGAGCTTGGCTTGTGGAAGCCTCATGAAGTCCCATTTGTTCAAATTGTCCACTGAGTTCTGCTTTATTGGTCTACCATGTGAATATACAGAATTACAGGATTGGAAAACTTGGATTTTAATATCTTTTTCTTCTTTCTCTCTTTCTCTCTTTCTTTCTTTCTTTCTTTCTTTCTTTCTTTCTTTCTTTCTTTCTTTCTTTCTTTCTTTCTTTCTTTCTTTCTTTCTTTCTTTCTTTCTTTCTTTCTTTCTTTCTTTCTTTCTTTCTTTCTTTCTTTCTTTCTTTCTTTCTTTCTTTCTTTCTTTCTTTCTTCTTTCTTTCTTTCTTTCTTTCTTTCTTTCTTTCTTTCTTTCTTTCTTTCTTTCTTTCTTTCTTTCTTTCTTTCTTTCTTTCTTTCTTTCTTTCTTTCTTTCTTTCTTTCTTTCTTTCTTCCTTCTTTCTTTCCTTCCTTCCTTCTTTCTTTCCTTCCTTCTTTCTTTCCTTCCTTCCTTCCTTTCTTCCTTCCTTCCTTCCTTCCTTCCTTCCTTCCTTCCTTCCTTCCTTCCTTTCTTTCTTTCTTTCTTTCTTTCTTTCTTTTATTCTTTCTTTCTTTCTTCCTTCCGTCCTTCCTCCCTCCCTCCCTCCCTCCTCTCTTTCTTTCTTTCTTTCTTTCTTTCTTTCTTTTCTTTCTTTCTCTTTCTTTTCTCTTCTTTCTTTCTTTCTTTCTTTCTTTCTTTCTTTCTTTCTTTCTTTCTTTCTTTCTTTCTTTCTTTCTTTCTTTCTTTCTTTCTTTCTTTCTTTCTTTCTTTCTTTCATTTCTCCTTCATTCCTACCTTTTTTCCTCCTTCCTTCATCCTTCCTTCCTCCCTCCCTCCCTTCCTTCCTTCCTCCCTCCCTTAACTCCTTCCCTCCCTCCCTCCCTTCCTTCCTTCCTTCCTTCCTCCCTCCCTCCCTCCCTCCCTCCCTCCCTCCCTCCCTTCCTTCCTTCCTTCCTCCCTCCCTCCCTCCCTCCCTCCCTCCCTCCCTCCCTTCCTTCCTTCCTTCCTTCCTCCCTCCCTCCCTCCCTCCCTCCCTCCCTCCCTCCCTCCCTTCCTTCCTTCCTTCCTTTCTTCCTTCCTTCCTTCCTCCCTCCCTCCCTCCCTCCTTTCCTTCCTTCCTTCCTTCCTTTCTTCCTCCCTCCCTCCCTTCCTTCCTTCCTTCCTTCCTTCCTTCCTTCCTTCCTTCCTTCCTTCCTTCCTTCCTTCCTTCCTTCCTTCCTTTCTTCCTTCTTTTTTGTTTTTTGGGCCACACCTAGTGATGCTCAAGGGATACTCCTGACTATGCACTCAGAAATCACTCCTTGTTTGGCAGACCATATTGGAAGCCAGCAGATTGAACCAAGATCTGTCCTAGGTCAGCCAGGTGCAAGGCAAACGCCCTACCAATGTGCCACCATTCTGGCCCCTTTAATGTTTTAAATTACTATCTTTATTTAAATATTATGATTTAAACACTTTTGTAGTTGGGTTTCAGTTATAAAAAAAAAACACCTCCCTTCACTAGTGCAACATTTCTTTCTTTTCTTTCTCAAATCTTTCTAAGTTTACACACACATAAAATACAAAACCTTACTGCTTAATTCAATCCCCACTTTTATTTTCTGAAAATTGATGCAAAATAGGTATGTGATAAATTTTACCTTTTCTTTCTAATAGCTATAGCTACTTTTAGGAAAATTGAAAATTGCTTTCTATTGCTTTACTAATTGATATTTTTCTCCTATTGCTGAAATCCAAAATTACTCTGGGCTAAGTAGGTTGTTATATGAACCATCTAAAATGTAGAGATGTAAGAATTCCCCATGACCTAGAAGGAAACTTGTTAAACACACTCAGCTTGTATTCTCTGTGAAATGAGGTTCTTCTTGTTTACCAGTTACTTACTGAGAAACCAACATATGGTATTAGAAAATCATAGTGTTCCACAATTGAAAAGGTTAGGTAAATAAGCCAAATATGACCCCAGTTGAACATGGCTTCTAGTTCCAGCAATATTTCTTTTTGAGTGTGTGGAAAATCATTTAACCTTGCAATTAATTGAGGTCCATTTTGTTTGATGTTCAGCTTTTGAAGAGAGGAAAACAGAAGAGTAGAAGAAAGAACTCAAATTTCTACAAAAGACATGATGATATAGTAGTTATATGTGTGGGTTCTGGAATCAAACTGAGTTTCAAGCCTATTCTTATCATAAAATGGGTAAAGTTTCTTAATTTCTCTGACTTTCTTAACTTTACTGATCACGAGAATTAACTATATCTGTCATACACTTAGCATGCCGACTCACTCATGGGAACTCTTCCTAATAAGGCAGATATCACTATTTTAGGTTAAATACATAATGGGATTGCAGTTAACAAGGATAATAAGTGCATGAGTGCTGTCAAATTGTTGTGCAAAGTTAGGTGTTACATTTAATAGCATTGTTTATGGAGGAATTATCTTAAGTAGAACTTGTTTGAAAAAGATTTGCCATTTCCAAGACATCTTATTTTTTCTCTTGCTATTTCTTTAAAAAGAGGGAGGCCTTCAAATATTTGGCCCAAATTCAGACTACAATAATTTATCTAAACAAATTAGTTGTTCCTGTTTCTCAGTAACTCCATATTTTCTTTTCTTTTCTTTGTTAAATTTATTTTAGTTACTGTGAAAATATGAAGTTATTCATTATTGGGTTTCAGTATAAACTGTTTCAATACCTTCACTGGAGTCCACGTCCATGCATCAGTGACTCCCACCCACATTTGCCTTCCACTTACCAGTCTGTTTCAACTTGAGTCGCTATTTAAAAATATAAGTTTTTGAATTGTGGTTTCAAATACTATTACTGATAGGGTTTTATACATTATACTTTATCACCTTTTAGCATGATCTCCTCGTTGGACATTTCAACATTTCATATATGTTAACCCCTCTTTGTCCTATCCTCCAGTCCCCTGAAGTGGTATGTTTCATTCTGAATACAAATTCTCATGGTCTTTGTTTTCTTAAAAACTTCATATTAATAACTTCATGACAGCAGCCTCCTCTTTCACAATAAGGCAGGGTAACTGTTAATGAAACTATTGTTTTGAAGCTTTAAAGTATAAGCTTTGAATCTACTTCATCTTAGTTTGGTCTAAAAATAATCTTATCATTTCTAGTTATAATATCACTGAATAATTATTGACACACAGAGTATGAATCATACTAAATAAACTACATTTATCTTTTCTTATTTAAAAAAGTTTGTGTTGACACAGCCTTGGGTTATAGTTTTAAGCATGCATTGCTGCAACTTGACATTTGTATATATGTCATCAGCAATAAGTCTAGTTTTCCATCAACATTATTCAATTGACCCCTTTTATTCATTTTACCCAGTCCAGCACTTTTTCTGGTAACCATTTTGGTAGCTTTCTGTAACCATCTATCTGTTATTTGTATCTGAGGGTTTGCTTTGGAATTTGCTTTGGAAATAGTTTGCTTCATTTGCTTTTCATATCAGTGAAATCACACAGTACTTATCTTTCTCTGTCTGACTAATTACATTGAGCAACACATATTCTGCACCCACTCATGTTACCCAGTGATAAGATTCAACTTCTTTAATAGCTGAGTAGTATTCCAATGTCTCTATCTTTCTTTATGCCCATTTTTTGTTCTTCATCTAAAGATCTAAAGATGGACATTAAGAATGCTTCTGTAACTTTTACCTTAAAATAAAAGATAAGGGGAAAACAGTGATCTCAGTGGAAAACAATGATCTTTATTAGCATGTAAAAAGGGATGTGTTCATAGAAGGAGGAAGCAGTCCCATTGGGACATGATATAACTTTTCTAAAGTACAGTTTCATAAGTTGAATTCAGTCTGGTCTAAACAATTACTGTGCAAAATTTTCTCAGTGAAACTTAATATCATCAAGAAATATGTGGGTTCATTTGTGGTCTGACTGTGGGAATGTAATGATCAGATTTCTGAATCTTGCCAAGTATGAGGCTTCCTGTAGCCTTCAGATAGGCATGAGTGCTAGGAGATTGTTATGGGTGGTAGGAAAGGCTCATCTTAGGTTTCTTTGAATTCAACAGGGTCCATTTGACTTAGTGAGCAAAGAACCATAAATGTATGAGTTTCTTTGCTGACTCATGGAAGACCTTGAGTGTTTCACTTGTGTGACTCATGTCTCTGTTTTCCTGTCTGTGAAACTACTGAGCAGTTCAATGGGAAAACTATAATATTTGAGTATTTTATCTTATTAGTATGTTTAATTCTTTATATGATCTACTTTTTTTTCAGAGAAAATAGTTCATTTCCTGGAGACACAGGAAATGTGTCTTTCATCATATCTGAAAGCTTATGGAGAATGGCAAGAATTCAACTAGAAGTAGGTTCTCTTCTCTAGGTATAAAAGCTCTCAAATGGGGTTAAATAAGTTTCAGAAATTTGTTGTAATACGAGTGTGTATATGTTCATAAGTAATTGGTGATGGCAATAAAAATGTTGGGAAAAAAGAGTTTCATAAATTTTCAGATATGTGCATTTTAATCAGACATATTAACATTTTGCAATTTTTATTGTTTAAAATGTTAGCAATATTTAGTTTAATGTACATAGCATTTCTATTTGAACAGCAAATAACTATCTTGCCCTTGAAATACAATAGGCAATTCAGTTAATTTTGAAAACTTGGATTTCTCCTCAGTGCAGTCTTTTTAAAAACTTTATTTTTCTTAGCAAATGTATTCTTCTATTCAAGGTTATTGCTGTTACTACTACTGGAATGAAGTTTGTTCTTCCTTCCTGATCCTGATTCATGTTTCTATCTGTCAGAAAAAAAACATGAAGAAACCTTAGAGCAGTTATTTGTAGTAGCAACTTGAGCCCAGAGAATAAATATATTTAGCTAAAACTGAATAGAAATCATTACTTCTTTTTAATGATAGAGAATGTGGTTATTCAAACACTGAAAGTGTTATAAAAAGTGACTTCCTTAAATCTAGTTTTATGTTGTAAGATAGGCTTTTTTTTTCTCTATGTGTTGTTTTAGGTAAGAGATAAGGAAACAGGAGAGAAACAAGGGTTGGTCATGAATATTATCTCCTTATCAGATGGGTTGTAGTTATAGTTAGTTATAGTTTGTTTCTTCCATTCTGTGGGTGGCCTTTGTATCCTACTCACTGTTTCTTTTGAGGTGCATCTCAATTTAATGTAGTCCAATTTATTTATTTCTACTTCCACTTGTTTGAACAGTAGTATTTCCTCCTTGAAGATGTCTTTAGTCTCAATGTCATGGAGTGTTTTGTCTACGTTTTCTTTTATATACCTTCAGGTCTTCTATCAAGGTCTTTAATTCATTTTGATTTGACTTTTGTGCATGGTGTTAGATAGAGGTCTGAGTTCACTTTTTCACAAGTGGTTGTCCAGTTGTCCCAACATTACTTGTTGAAGAGTTTTTCCTCGCTCCATTT
Organism: Suncus etruscus; assembly: GCF_024139225.1. Classification (NCBI taxonomy): domain Eukaryota; kingdom Metazoa; phylum Chordata; class Mammalia; order Eulipotyphla; family Soricidae; genus Suncus; species Suncus etruscus. The sequence goes on from NC_064865.1 coordinate 11,066,213, forward strand.
TTTGATTTATTTTGCTCCTTTATCAAAGATTAATTGATTGTATGTCTGGAATTTATTTTAGAAATACTCAAGTCTATTCCGTTGATCTGAGAGTCTGTCATTATTTCAATACCAGGCCGTTTTGATGATTATTGCTTTGCAGTACAATCTGAAGTTGGGAAAGGTGATGCCTCCCATCTTATTTTTCCTAAGGCTTTAGCAATGCATGAGCATTTGTTTTTTCAAATAAATTTCAAGAGTGTTTGATGCACTTCTTTGAAGAATGCCATGAGTATCTTTAGAGGGGTTGATTTCAACCTCCATTTTAATAATTTTGATTCTTCTAATTCAAGAGCAGAGCTTATCCTTCATTTCAATGTGTCATCTTTTTTCTTGAAACAGTTTTTTGTAGTTTTCTTTGTTTAGGTCTTTATCTCTTTAGTTAACACCAAGTGTTTTGAGTTTCTATGGTACTATTATGAATGAGATATTTTAATGTCAATTTATTCTCTTTTGTTATTTGTATATAAGAAGGTCATAGGCTTTTGTGTGTTAATTTTGAAATTTTTTTTTGGTCTTTGAGTAACACCCGGCAGCGTTCAGGCATTATTCATGGCTCTATGCTCAGAAATCGCACCTTGCAGGCTTGGGGGACCATATGGGATGCCGGAATTCGAACCACCATGCTTCTGTATCTAAGGCAAATGCCTTAATGCTTTGCTATCTCTCCGGCCCCATTGTGTGTTAATTTTGTAACCTGCCACTTGGCTATAAAAATTTCACAATAAATGAATTAAATAATTTATTTATCTCATAAGGAAAAAAACAAGGTTTGGGTAGAACTAAACCTGTACCTCAATAAAAATATCACATAAACACAAAGATGTAAAACTTTTTTTATAATTGAGAAATGAATTTTATTTTATGGGGACACCATTAGTATGAAAGGATGGATGTTAACATTTTGTTGGCCTTTCAGAATGGTTTTTTAAGCACAGGGTGTTCTGCATACTTTTTAGACATTATGCTTCTTTAAATCTTTGTGATTCCTTCTATCCTGTATGTGTGTGTGTGTATGGAGGGGGGAGTGAGCTAATCTCATTGGACCATCAGTGGAAAGCTTATTTACCCTATTCTACAAGACGATGCATTTAATTACTCTTTTAGAGATGCTGTGCACTATCTGAATAACTAGAACACTTGCTTTTAGTTTATTCTTTGCTTAAGATAAGCAAAGGTAGGCTTTTGAAGAAGGTATTGATGAAGGCCTATCTTACCCCAACCATGGTTTAAGGCAATTCTATGACTGTTCTCTATATAATATAACATATGCAAGTCACAGAGAAAATGTATAGTGAAGAGAAGCTTTTCTATAAAAGAACCATTATGGGGGTTCATCCTCACAATCCTTTAATGAAGAAATGTGTCCTTTCTCAAGAAAAGAAGAAAATGTGAATTCTCTCACTTAGTGAGATAATGAATTGCATGTAGGAGCTTGTACTACATTTAATGAAATAAGAGGAAAGCATGTCTTGATCATCTTAATATTTTTGAAGGAAGATTGGCCTTCCTAAACAATCATTATGCTCATTACTATAGTTAGTCCTCAGAATCATACTAAAATTTTTTCTTACTTTTCATTATGTACTTTTAAACTCAAGAATAAATGGACATTTAACTGAGAATTTTTTTTGACTCTTAGGAAAATGCATACCACTTACACTGAGTCCCTATGTCTAGTCATCTTTAATATCTTTAATAATTTGAGTATAGGAAATTTTTGCATCAGACAGCATGACTTACTTAGAAAGTAGGTAATGTCTGGAGTTCAACTTTCTAGTCCTTTTCCTTTTATGAATAAACTATGACTAGATGATCTAGAGATAGGGTTAACTTATAACTTTGCTAGTTTCCTGAATTACCAACATTTGTAGTGGATATTGTTTGAGCAAGAAATTATTTTTTGGTATTCTGTCTGTAACTACATTTATTATTGCATATAATTAAGCCATCAACAATCACAGTATGGTCTGAGTCACTGTATTATTCTACCTGTGGTCTTTAATTTTTATTTAGGAGATCATATATAATCATGACTTTTTTTGTCACTGGTAGAACGTATAATTAGGTGAACATTGAGATGGGTCATTAATTATAAATTATGGACAAATAGAATATACAGTATCAAGATAAAATTAGTCTTCTTGTCATACTATGGATTCCCTTCTTCTCTTTCACTGATGGCATGCTTTTATTAGCTACCACAATCCTAGTATACTAACTATCCTCCATAAAATTATCTAATACCAAGCAGTTAAACAGATTTTCAGTGAATTATTTATGTAGTTCATATTTTTGCTCATGATTACAAGCAATTGATGATTGTTTAGGGCCAATTACTGTCCAACTAGTGGGCTTAAATACTTGGGTTAGAAAGAAAAGTTATGAGGTGAGTGAGCTCAGGCAAGAGCATGGCTGGAGATTCCATATGATCCAGTAATACAACTCCTAGAGATATAGCCTAGAAGCACAAAACACTATGCAGAAAAACCCTCTGCATTCCTGTGTTCCTTTAACCACTATTAACAAGTCAGAATATGGAAACAATCGAAGTGCTCAAGAACAGATGAGTGCTCAAAAAAACTGGTACATCTGCACAATGGAATATTATGCAACTTTTAGGAAAAATAAAATAATGAAATGTGCTTATACATGACTGAATAGAAAGAGTATTATATTGAGTTAAATGAATCAGAAGGAGAGGAATATATGTAGAATAATCTCACTTGTTTGTGGGATATAAGAAAAATAGAAGACAGTTTGGTAACAATATCCAGAGACAATAGAGATGAGGTCCAACAGGACTGGCATGGTAGGAAGCTTGCCCATAAGAGTGGTGATTAGTTAGGTTAGAGAAGGTTCCATTATGACAGTGATAGTTGGATTAATCACTCTGGACAAGAACTGAATGCTGAAAGGGGATAAAGTGATATGCATGGTATCCCTTTATTAACAATAGTGCAAACCACAATATCAAAAAGGGAGAGAGACTTAGAAAGAGAAAAAGAGAAGAAAAATGCCTGCCCCAGGGGCTGGAGCAATAGTACAGCAGTAGGGCATTTGTTCTGCACGCAGTTGACCCAAGACCGCATTTGATCCCTTACAGCCCATATGGTCCCCTGAGCCAGGAATGATTTTTGAGCGCATATCCAGGAGTAACTCCTGAGTGTCACGGGGTGTGGCTTCAAAAACAAACAAAAAAAACAAAAATGCCTGCCCCAGAGGCAGGCAGGAAAGAAACAGGCAACATGGGTGGAGGTGGGATGTGCACTGGTAAAGGTAGTGTACATGCTATAATGGAAAGTCAAGCATGAAGTCTACTAATATATGTATCTACTGTGCTTACATAAAGTAAGCATAACAAAATAAAAGTTAAAAAATAAAACCTCAAAGAAGAATATAAAAGAGCTGTTATATTTGGAAGGGAAGGTAGGGCTACCCATGAGAAGATGGAGAATAGTCTAAGTGGTGAGTCGAAATTTAAACACAATGACCTCATTTTATCATTAAATTATAAATTAAAACTTTTCCTTTGATTATCCTTACTTTTTGATAGTTGAAAGCTTCATCATTGCATAAAATTTTGACTGGTGAAAAAATTAGGCAACTTTTCTGTATAAATGCTAACAAGTAAAATTTTTTGTGAAAATAAGTGAAAAGGAAACAAAATGTTATGTAAACCTAACTTAGAGCTCTTTATAGTGTTTTTTTCTTTTTTTTTTTCTTTTGGTTTTTGGGCCACACCCGTTTGACGCTCAGGGGTTACTCCTGGCTATGTGCTCAGAAATCGTCCCTGGCTTGGGGAGACCATATGGGACACCAGGGGATCGAACCATGGTCCGTCCTATGCTAGGGCTAGCAAGGCAGACACCTTACCTCTAGCGCCACCTTCCCGGCCCCTCTTTATAGTGTTTTTTCCATTGTGGAGGTCATACTCAATAGTAGAAGTGCTCGGGGCCACATCTGACTTTGCTCAAGGGCCACTCTTGGCTTTATAATTAGGGACCTTATTAATAATCTGCATGCAAGCCATTAAATTGCATGGGAGGCAAGTACCTAAATGAGAAAGATACACAAAACATGTATAGATATACTTTTGGTATAGATATTTAGTCTCATGACCTCAGACAGTTATGATTGTAAGTATGTGTATGTGTGTATCTTACTGACTCAAACTGACAGGATTTTCTTGTTTGTTACTTTTGTTCTTATGCTGTACCATATCCCCGTGGAGATAACTCCTCATTTAGTTTTATGAGAGACAGGTTTCCTCTAATAATAAAGAAACACTCTAGAATAATGACATATTGCAATATTTTTTTCATGCTGGATTTTTCCAAATATATTACAAATATTAATGAAACCTTCCAGTGTTTATTATAATGAATATCTACTTATAGGGAGTAAGCAGAATTACTGATAATGTTCCTTTATGAATTAATTTCAAAATCAAAAACTTCAAATGCTGGGCTTTAATATTCATTGCCAGTCACTCAAAAGCATCAGTATTTACCTTCTTTCTTTTTACAGAGGTTATAAGTATTCACGGTCAAGTTGAAGCAAATATATTTTATTATAATTTTGCCTGGCACCAATTGGTATGAGTTTGAAGGACACTACCTGCTGTCTACACCAAAACATAAATGGTTACAGCACTATGACTGGCATGAGGGGATCTGGTACTCCAGTGCTAGGTAATAAAGTTATTGATTTTTTCCAAATGTTATTTACAGATACACAGAGAGTGCCTGCTATTGTATTATTATACTTTGTTCAGGATTTTCCCATAGTTAGTTTGAGAAAAGGCAGAAGACAATGAAATTAAGATAGACTTAAAATCATGCATGCTATTTTGAGTTTTTTTTAATAATATATTTATTTAATCACCATGATTACAAACATGTTTGTAGATGGTCTTCAGTGAGTAAAAATAAAAACCCTTCACCAGAGAGAGTTTTTATAACTCTACAAATGAAAAAGATAGCATACCAGTTGCTGTATAATAGAGGGCATAAAAAGTGCAATAATTATACTCTAATAAAAATGGAATACATATGATATTAAAAAATTTTTATAAGACTGATAAAAATCAGTGAAAGCAAGGAAAACTTAAAGATAAAAAAATCATCACTTGGGAATTTCTTGCAGAGCCTAAATTTATCAGGAATTTAAGGATAAGGGGAGAGATAGGAACAAAGGTATGGTCATGAACAGACTGATATAGAGTCCCTGAGTCTAGAAAATGTGGTTTATATATAAGTAATTCTATTTGGCTGGAGTTGAAGGTTAGAAAAGAAGTGATCAGGAAGGAAATAACTGGAAGCAGGTTGGGAAACATGAACAATCTTGAGTGTCAAGTCAAGGAGTGTGGATTTAATGTAAGAGAAATTTAATTCAGAGATATTAGAGTCCTGATAAATCTCATAGTTACCACTTTGTGCCGTGAAATACCCCTTGGAGGTCATATCAGAGTCTGAATGCTAGTCTGACTGAAGTGGCTGGATGTCAGAGGAATCCTAACACATGTACCTGTTGTTCTATGGAAGCTCAAAATCAAGATAATGAGCATTGCTGCTCTCCCAAACAAGAGATAACGAAACTGAGGCAACTGGTAGCTGGAGCTCTGATATTGGCAATTTGAAAAGTACTATGGGTAACACCAAATAAGTTCTCAAGGCCTTCCCAAGACCATAGATCCTTCTCGGTTTTGCATTTCTGATAAGCGACAGAGACAAGCCATGTATGCAAGTGCTTTAAAAGTGGTTGAGTTGCAGAAAGGTGGATGACCTACTTGTTTGCTTATAAGCAAGTTCATAGGGGTGGGGGGCAGTCTGTATCTTCATCTAAAGAGGATTTGTACTAAATTAGTATTTTCCAATGTGAGTTCTGTAGACAGTTAAAAACAAGTAAAAACAATGTCCCATTTTTGGGGAACGAAAAGCGTCTGTGGTCATAGATTTTGAGGAAATACATGATTTTTCTCTGTCCAGTCATGATATCGAGTTATATACTGAAGACTTGGAGAATTCGATATATTATTTGTTGCAGCATGAGGATTTTATTTTTTTTAATTAGTTATTAAATTAATTTACTTAAAATTAATTGTTTAATTACTTACCCTACAGTGCTTAGAGTTTACTCCTGGTGGTACTTAGGGTTGTGATCAAGGGACTGAACCAGAGTTAGCAGTATGCAAGGAAGTCTCTTAACCCTGTGCTATCTCTCTAAAATCTTATTTTTCACTCTAAAGTGACACCTCTTTTAGAAGATTTTGAAAAATATTGAAACAGTTTTTGTTAAGAAAAAGATCCCATTTCCTTAACTTCTGGTTCTGAGTTACTTCTTGGAGGTCTCTTTTCAGTCTGGGATTTTTAATTGATCCAAAAGAAAGTTGCTTCTTTAGTCTTACTGACTGGATTTTCCTCCATAGTAATTGAATTGATAATCTCCCCAGTCAACTTTCCAAAATGAGACAAGAAGTTCTTTAAATTTCTTTAAGATCCTTGAAGGAAGGTGTTCCCAGGTAGACAAATGACATGACTTTGTTAGAAACTTCGGCTAAGGACCCTTCAACCTTGGCTTCTAGTTTGGAATCATCCTAGTTCTAATGAACCCTATTAACCAGAAAAAAGGCTGAGGGATTATTTTTTTCTTTACCTCCATTTTTTTTATTGCATTTGTATATAATGTAATTTAACCTAGCAAAAAAGATACTGATTGTCTGTCCCACAGGACTTAATTAACTTCAGCTTCCTAGCATGCTGCTGAAATAATAAGAAAAGGGAAAGTTCCGTGTTCTGTACCTGTCCACTTGCACCTCTAGTGTATAATGAGATGTCAGGAAAGGTGACACTGATGTGCTGTGTTAAACAGGCTGATAGCAGGAAGCTGCAAGCTGCCTGCTTGGCTACAGGAAACCATCCATTCTGGGAGAACCGTAGAGAAAGCTAGATTTTTTTCCTTTAGATAGCAATCTCTCTCTCTCTCTCTCTCTCTCTCTCTCTCTCTCTCTGTGTCTCTTTCTCTGTGTCTCTGTGTCTCTTTCTCTGTGTCTCTGTGTCTCTTTCTCTGTGTCTCTGTGTCTCTCTATGTCTCTGTCTCTCTTCTCTCTCTCTCTCTCTCTCTCTCTCTCTCTCTCTCTCTCTCTCTCTCTCCCTTGCCACCTGAGCAGCGGTTTTCTTAACCTTTCATTCTGCCTCTGCACTCCGGTCAGATGTTACAACTGTCACCAGGCAGATGTATGTTTTTTAAGGTGCCAGTAGCAAATCCAGACCAGGAGTGTGGTATTATACTAGCCAGCCCTCAAGGGAGCCTATTAAGAAATTGAGGGCCTAATAAAAATCAGTCGGGATGAAATTTCAATACTCTGGTGCCACCCCATGATGGGTTAAATCTGGTTTTAAATTTTAATAGGGGCAAAGACCGATGCTTTCAACTAGGACCCCTGTTCCAACTGGTCTGACATTTGTACCTTCTTAACCCAGACCTGGAAGGGAGCAGCAAAAGGGCACACTGGCCTCTCTGTACAAGGTGTTTGCTAGCAATTTTGAGAGAGAATATTAGTAACATTACATAAATGCACCATTTCTAAAAGGAAAAAATCCACTTACTCTGCCTTGTGGAATGAAATTCACCCCTCTAGCTTACCACCCATGTGTTGGAGTCATTGGTTTCCCTGCTTTTGGGGAGAGTTGGAAACACCTAGGGAAAAATTCCTTGTGCCCTACTGCCATAACATGTTCTAAAGCTTTTCTGTGCTGGTATCTTTACAAAAAAGAAATCATTGAGATCCCTTAGAGAAGTATGCTTGCATTTAAGCTCTTCCTCACAAGGGTCCTTGTCTCCTCCAGGAATCTCAGAATAAGAAGGTAATTCTTCACTCTTTTGCTTCATATTTTCTCATATTCACTTGGACTATATAAATGGATAGTTATCAAGCATTAAAAAAAAAGACAAGAATATATATTATTGATGTTTGGGGAACATGGAAGAGAGACGTAATGGGGAATATTGATACTAGTTATGACACTACCTAGAGCATTGATTGGTCTTCAAACACTGCACTATGGTATGCAGAATAATAGATGCTGGTTCATAGGTGACAAAAGGTTGAATAGGCTGGTCTAGAGAGGTCGAGTTTGTATTTTATAGCAGAGAAGTACTATTGCTACTTCTAAAAAGAGATAACCTCAACTAAAAGCTTGAATATTTTCATGATCTGAGGATAGGTCATCTTTACTGGATCAACCCAGTTACTTTTCAAAGTTAAGTTTTAAAGGAATTATTATTAATATTTCCAATTGTTGGGTTAAATTTCTTAGGCAGGTTTAGTAGCTTGAATCAGAACACCTTGCTGGGAAGTGACAGAACAGGGTATGAGAGGTAGACAAAGAGAACTCATTAATTAGTGCACTTTTGCTTTTAAATATTTAAATATTTTTCCCCTAAGAGAAAGTATATCCACTCTCTTCTGTAAGCATTTCCCAAAATAATTATGTGAATGCCTATATATATATAGTTGCCTGAACCCAAACATGAATGGCCCTTGAGCACAGAGGCAGGAATAGTTCCTAAACACTGCTGGGTGTAGCCGCAAAATTCAACATAAATAAATAAAGTAAAATAGTTATTAGGCATCGCTCTCAGCATGACCATGGGCCTAGTTTCCTCTTCATCACCCACTGAAACTCTTATCATAAGTGCACTTGCACATAAATGCAAGATGCTCCTGGTATCTTGTGGGTTTTGCCCTGGCATTTGTCTTCTAGATCCTTTCAATGATATGTTTTTGCTTCTTTTCATTTTTTATTTTGACAATTACAAGTGGAAGTGCACATGCTCATGTCTATACATGTGTTACTGTGCATGCATATTTATATTGATTAATATGTCACAGGGGATGTGATAATTATATCTTTTTTGTAACCACTAGAAAAGTTCCTTTGAATGAACATATAAATGAGTATAACTGAAATAGATGATGACAAGATTAAAATAACTACTCAAACCCAGTATTATTGAGGTTATAATCATCTTCTGAGATGGGAACCATGACTTTTGGTGGAAAAAGATATAAATATTGTATATTTTCTAGATGGTTGCCAATATATTTCCATAATTGTAAATATTTCTTCACTACATTGGCATCCTTATATCACTTTAGTATACTGGACTAAGTAACTTGTCTCATAATAAAATTCATATGTACTAGAAATTGTAAAATAAAATAATAAAGAAGGGGAAAAAGGAATTTGGTAAAATTCAGTTTCTTTGACCCTATTGTAAAAATTGTTAACCAGTGACATTCAGGAGACATTTACCTACCTTGGCTTTTTATCCTGCATCTTTAGTCTAGGAAATTTAGAGAAGGCAACTTATGATATTGATATCTTTAGATATTTGGTACAGAAGTCTTATGATTTGGCGATGCAATTAAAGTATATCCTCTATTATGGATAAATAAATATGGAAGGATTATATTCCTAATATGAAATAGGCAATGTGGTACATCTACATGTTTGACAATATATATTTATTCATGAAATCCATTATTAAGATGAGATTTTACAACTTCTGTTTGAGACATCAGTTCTTTCAGTATCTCAGGATTAACACGTTTTGTACTTGGATATCGACACTTTTGTGGTACAGTGAAAAAAGATTACATTTGACTGTCACAAACTACTATAAAAAGACAAATATTATCAGTTCAGGGGCTAGTGGAGGGATAAAATTCATGCTGGAAACAGTGGTGGATGGAGGTCAATAGTGGTGGTGGGAATTGCCCTAATTCAAGGTTACTATATCTTAAATATAACTGTGAAAGATTGTAATTAAAAATAAAGCAAATTTTAAAAATTAAAAAAGATATTACACCACCAGTGTTGCCCCTTATTCAATGTATGTACCTATGTACCTAAAATATTACTGTGAAAGACTTATAATCCACTTTGGTCAAAATAAAAATTATTTAATTAAAAAAAGATAAATATACTTCACATGTAATAAAATTTATAAGAACAGATTACTCTAGGGTATAAATTTAAAACTAAAAGGTGGGGTTGGAAAGATGGTAATGGACATAAGGAATTTACCTTGTATGACTCTGGTTCAAATCCTTAGCATCCTGAGCACTGTCAGGAATGACTTCTGAGCACAGAGGCAGGGATATCCCCTGAACATTTCCAGGTGTGGCTCAAAAACACAACAGCCCCAAATTTAAAAATGTGTACATACAGAATTTTACTTTAAATCTTTTGAGCTTTTATTTCTTTTTAGTTTTTTATTGTTTTGTTGTACCATACCCTACTATGCTCAGAGTTTACTGCTCGCTCTGTGCTTAGAAATTACTCCTGGTTGTATCTGGAATATCATACGAGATGCCAGTGATCGAATCTGTGCAAGGCATATGCCATATCCATTGCTCTGTCTCTCTGACTTGATTTTAGACCTCTGTAATTCTATGTAACTGCAATGTCTATTTAACATTTAAATTCAAAAGGCTAAATTTTTATTCTAGGTAAATTTGTCTTTTATAACAGAAATCTTGTACATTTAAATAAATCAAGCTAATGCAGATAATTTTTAAGGCAGTCCATGTTTAATACTCATTTGTTCAGATAAATTGTTTTCTGAGAAACTAAGCATTCATTAATTTTAAGTCAATAAAAATTAGCTCAAGTATATTGACCTTTCTAAGTAACATATAACAATGTTGTGTACACTGTTTTCACATAACTATAGAGCAGGCATTCTTAGCTTCATTTTAAAGATAAGGAAATGAACAATTCTGAAGTTTGAGTAGCTTGCTCACAGCCTCAGACTTAACAATCTTGGTGCTTGGATCTTGAAATGCAGTCTGTTTAATGTCAGACTTTGTCTTTTTCATGTGCCTGCTAGCTGAGTCAAATACTAAAAAGAATAAAAAATGGTATCAGGAGTGGGGAAAAGAAGAGGTGGGAAAAAGTGTGGAGTTGTATGGAAAATAAATTGGAATTAGTTGGAAAAAAGCTTCCAAAGACATTTCCTGTCTAGATAAATTAAAGTATCTCTGTAGGAATTCATGACTGTGTATACTGAAAAATAAAAGTCCTTCCATTCTGGCCATTTTGAAGAATAAAAATAATTTTATATTGGCCCCCAAAGTGAGAATGTATTCTGAAATCACAACTGTTTTCCTGGCCATGGAATATGGAAGGAAGGGTTCTGAAGAAGTGAGGAACTTCTTACTCATCCTGTCCTGTGTTTTTTGTATGAAAAGGTATCCACTGAAATAAACCAAAGAAATATGCTCAAACAGGAGAGTACAGAACTCCGATATCAGATAATATCAGTACTGGAGAGACAACATCAGCATAAGGTTGTTAAGATGTAGCAAGTCAAGATGGCTGCTGCCATTACCACAGGCTATGTGAAGAGATAAATGGTTGACCCCAGCCAGTGTCAGGCTAGGATTGATGCCACTATCAGCCCTAGTGCCTTCCCAATGATTTTTTTTAAATCGTTGATAGAGTATGTTATCTAGTTACTGGCATGAGGGCAATAGCCTGGAGGGGTGAAGGAAAGGAAAGAATAAAAGGTCACTCCAGGAGGACAATCTCTGTTGAACTAAATGAGAAAAAAGGATCTAGCTCAAAAAGGGGAGGAAATAAATAAATAACAATAAAAATGACTGCTAGGTGCATAGATGGGATAATGAAAATTATTATTTCCATTTTCTCTTTTAACCATTCTTCCTTTTATTTCCTTCTTTTCTTAGTCCCTCTTTCTGTTATTCTGTGTCTCCTATTATTGTTATCCTATCTTACTCATTTCTTCTTTCTTACTGTCTCTCCCTGTCTTCTCTTATTCTTTCAATTAAGAGACTATAAACTATTTTTGATTTTAGATATAGCTATAGTCTCTAATTTTCCTTTAAAATGTAAATATTCTGATTTAGCTGATGAAGATCTTAAACCATCTGCAAGAGATGAGCTCAAAGTCCTAATTTATTTTCCATTCTGTCTGTAAAGTAATGGTAACTCAACAATGGATGATGTACAATGAAAGAAAATTCTTCTAGATAACGAAATAAAACATATTGTCAGATTATTCTAGCATTTACTTTATTTTGGTGAATAGTTGAAATCAATTGTGTAATAAATCAGTCATCTTTTCTAGTACACAAATATGCATACAACTACATATGTACACATGTGTCATAAAGCATGCATATATATTTTTTCCATAAACATCTACATATATTGTTAAGGCACAAGTTACGTTGTTTATAGTTTACATTGATGCATCAAAATAATTACATTTTATCATATAGAAAGTTTAATTAGCTTCTTTAACCTTAGAACACAACTTTAGGGAAAAGTAAATAAGAACAGAAATAGTTTTTTATTTTTGCTCTCAGAGTATGATTTTAATTAGTATGATTGTTTCTTTTTACTTGACCTGGAAATATCTATTTACCCCCTCATGAAATATTTATGTAAGGTAAGATGATGGTTATGGAGTAAAGGGTCTAAAGAATGGAATGGATCTTTGGAATTAATGGTCTCTTTTAAGAAGAATCATATACAGATGTTAATCAGCTATAAACATGTTAGTCCTCAAAAGCAACAATGGAAAGAGCAGAAAAATATTTTAGATAGATTCTGTGTTTTTTTTATACCAGGACTAATGAACAATATGATGTCCTAGTGCTCCATCATTGGCTCTCTCTTGTTAGCAAGGTAGAGTCCATATATAGAGTCTCTTTATTCACATTCATTGGAGGACTTGTTTTGCCTCAGACAGACTACAATTGCCAGAATAATGGAAAGAGCAAGGTCTTTGATGGAAGACTAGGTCCAACTTTTACTTTCTGTCCATTCTTTTGTGTTAGGCTCTAGACTCATGGATAAATTTCACAAACTATTCACCCAATACCCATCAGAAAAGGGGCTAATCTTCAAAATATACAAGGCACTGACAGAAATTTCAAGAAAAAAAAACATCTAATCCCATCAAAAAATGGGGAGAAGAAATGGATAGACACTTTGACAAAGAAGAAATACAAATGGCCAAAAGACACATGAAAAAATGCTCCACATCACTAATCATCAGGGAGATGCAAATCAAAACAACTATGAGGTACCACCTCACACCCCAGGGATTGGCACACATCACAAAGAATGAGAACAAGCAGTGTTGGTGGGGATGTGGAGAGAAAGGAACTCTTATCCACTGCTGGTGGAATGCCGTCTAGTTCAACCTTTATGGAAAGCAATATGGAGATCCCTCTAAAAACTGGAAATCGAACTCCCATACGATCCAGCTATACCACTCCTAGGAACATACCCTAGGAACACAAAAATACAATACAAAAATCCCTTCCTTACACCTATATTCATTGCAGCACTATTTATCATAGCAAGACTCTGGAAACAGCCAAGATACCCTTCAACAGATGAATGGCTAAAGAAACCATGGTACATATACACAATGGAATATTATGTAGCTGTCAGGAGAGATAAAGTCATGATATTTTCCTATACATGGATGTACACAGAATCTATTATGCTGAATGAAATAAGTCAGAGAGAGAGAGAGAAAGACACAGAATGGTCTCACTCATCTACGGGTTTTAAGAAAAATTAAAGACATTCTTGCAATAATAACTTTCAGACACAAAAGAGAAAAGAGCTGGAAGTTACAGCTCACCTCATGAAGCTCAGCACAAACAGGGATGAATTTAGTTAGAGAAATAACTAAATTTCGAATATCCTAATAATGAGAAGGTACAAGGGAAATAGAAAGCGTGTCTAGAGTACAGGTGGGGGTCGGGTGGGGAGGAGGGAGATTTGGGACATTGGTGATGGGAATGTTGCACTGGTGATGCGTGGTGTTCTTTACATGACTGAAACTCAAACACAATCATGTATGTAATAAATTTGTTTAAATAAAAAATTAAAAATATTTCAAAAACTATAATTTTCCTCAGTAATATAATGGTAATTGTGCTCAAGTGTAGCTTTCTGTATAGTTATTGATATCTAAGTGAATTTATAGATACTCTTGGGGTCTATTTACATTTTTTAACTCCTCTTACAGTATTATAGCACTTTTAAACACTTAGAGTTCTTGTATCCAGTGCCGTTAGTAGAGGCAATGGTTGACTATTGTGTAGCCAGTTACCTGCATCAAAACAATAATGTGGTACTTGTGAAGTGAAGTGAATTTGATTCACTGAATCAAACAGTAAAGTGATGGTTCTTCGAAATTTCTTTGCGTTATTTAGAGTGTATAAAGGGGAAAATAGTGAAAGTATAATGCTCAATGAAAAATAAATAATGTAGTCTTTTGGGGTTTAATATTTTTAACAGTGTAGCAAAAATATATAGAATATAATACTGTTGAATCATAGTTTTAAGATTTTTGATATATTGACTTTAAAATTCAGCTTTATTTTCTCACTAATTTATCCATTTTATTGAGGTAAATTATGTATGTTAAGATGTATCATCTTAAATATAGTTTATGGACATTTGTATATACTGTGAAGCTCATGTTCCAAATCAAGATATACAAAATTTTATTATTAAAGAAACCATTTTTTAAAGTTACATTTATTTTGCCACATATGTGATGTTGAAATGGAATCTTAATTATTTCCATGGGTTTAATTTAAGGAAAATATTAGAAATGCAAAGAGTGAGTTTTTGTCCTTATTAATCACATTTATTTATCAGAAATAAAATTATACTATTATGGAGTTAGAATATTGAAAGAGAGTTAAACTCTAGAAATGGAGTTAGACTAATGAAAACCCTTGGTGGAATGATGGAAAGACTAAATTTTTGAAATTTAGGTGACTTACAATGTGAGGAAGTGGAGAAGAAAGACTTTAGTTATATTGCTAGCTCCAAAAATAGATACTTTCCTCATTCAAATGAGTAACATTTGCCATGAGTTGAAGGTTTGAAGTTTAATTTTTCCTCAAAATAAAAATTAATAAAATTATTTTTAAGAAATAGTTCTATGAAAAATGTTTTTTTCCATTTACAGGAGAATTGGGGAGATGTTGGCAATTCAGTCTCACTTGAGCATCTTTATGTTCTTGCGACTATATTTCACTTAGAATTTTAATTTTTTCAAAAATTTAGTATTCCTTTCTTTTTGGAAGGTCTCTAAACACATGTTCAAGGTACACCAACATTACTCAACCAATTGGGCTGGAATTCTTAATACCAATGCTCATTGATTGTGCTCTTCTCATTGCTTATCCTGCATTGCTGGGGGACATGCAGTGTTGAGGACTGGACTAAAGGTTTTGTATATGGATATTAATTCACTCTATTAAAATATAAACTAGTTTTAATATATAATCTTCTAAATCAAGAGTAAGATAATTTGAAGTGAACTCTTTTTTATGTTGTATTTAAATTTTTTTAAATTATACTTATTTAAATACCGTGATTACAAATATGATTGTAGTTGTATGATTACAGTCATGTAAAGAACACCCCCCTTCACCAGTGCAAGATCTGGGAAAAATTGGTGGTGAAGTGAAATCTTGAAAGACATTTTGGGAGTGCATGGGATAGAATGTGAGAATACAGAAAATGTATGCCTGATCCCTAATCCTTGAGACTAATTCCCAGTCTCCCAAATTTTACCAAATAAGGCAGGTCTTTCTGTGGCACTTGAAAACAGAGGCTTAGAAAGTCTGAACTCCTTTAAGATGCCTGTAATGTCCTGGAGTGTCTTACCTATGTGCTGTTCTATATATCTTATGGTTTTGGGGCTGATATCGAGGTCTTTAATCCATTTGGATTTTACCTTCCTACATGATGTTAGCTGGGGGTCTAAGTTCAATTTTTTGCAAGCAGCTATCCAATTGTGCCAACACCACTTGTTGAAGAGGCTTTCCCTGCTCCATTTAGGGTTTCCTGCTCCTTTATCAAAAATTAGGTGATTGTATGTCTGGAGAACATTTTCTGAGTATTCAAGCCTATTCCACTGATCTGAGGGCCTGCCCTTATTCCAATACCATGCTGTTTTGATAACTATTGCTTTGTAGTACAGTTTAAAGTTGGGGAAAGTAATTTCTCCCATATTCTTTTTCCCAATGATTGCTTTAGCTATTCGAGGGTGTTCATTGTTCCAAATAAATTTCAAAAGTGCCTGATCCACTTCTTTGAAGAATGTCATGGGTATCTTTAGAGGGATAGCATTAAATATGTATAATGCCTTGGGGAATATTGCCATTTTGATGATGTTAATCCTGCCAATCCACGAGCAGAGTATGCATTTCCATTTCTGCGTGTCCTCTCTTATTTTTTGGAGCAGAGTTTTATAGTTTTCTTTGTATAGGTCCTTCACATTTTTAGTCAAGTTGATTCCAAGATATTTGAGTTTGTGTGGCACTATTGTGAATGGGGTTGTTTTCTTAATGTCCATTTCTTCCTTATTACTATTGGTGTATAGAAAGGCCATTGAATTTTGTGTGTTAATTTTGTAGCCTGCCACCTTGCTATATGAGTCAATGATTCTAGAAGCTTTTTGGTAGAGTTTTAGGGTTTTCTAAGTAGAGTATCATGTCATCTGCAAACAGTGAGAGCTTGACTTCTTCCTTTCCTATCTGGATTCTCTTGATATCTTTTTCTTGCCTAATCACTATAGCAAGTACTTCCAGTGCTATGTTGAATAGGAGTGGTGAGAGAGGACAGCCTTGTCTTGTGCCAGAATTTAGAGGGAAGGCTTTTAGTTTTTCTCCATTGAGGATAATATTTGCCACTGGCTTGTGATAGATGGCCTTAACTATATTGAGAAAGGTTCCTTCCATTCCCATCTTGCTGAGAGTTTTGATCAAGAATGGGTGTTGGACCTTATCAAATGCTTTCTCTGCATCTATTGATATGATCATGTGGTTTTTATTTTTCTTCTTATTGATGTTGAGTATTATGTTGATAGATTCACGGATGTTAAACCATCCTTGCATTCCTGGGATGAAACCTACTTGATCGTAGTGGATGATCTTCTTAATGAGGCATTGAATCCTATTTGCCAGGATTTTGTTGAGGATCTTTGCATCTGCATTCACCAGCGATATTGGTCTGTAATTTTCTTTTTTTTGTAGCATCTCTGTCTGGTTTAGGTATCAAGGTGATGTTGGCTTCATAAAAGCTATTTGGAAGTGTTTCCGTTTGTTCAAAGCAGAGATTAACAGATGGTAATATATTAAGCTGAGAAGTTTCTGCACCTCAAAGGAAATAGTGCCCAGGATACAAGTGCCACCCATTGAGTGGGAGAAACTATTCACCCAATACCCATCACATAAGGGGCTAATCTCCAAAATATACAAGGCACTGACAGAACTTTACGAGAAAAAAACATCTAATCCCATCAAAAAATGGGGAGAAGAAATGAACAGACACTTTGACAAAGAAGAAATACAAATGGCCAAAAGACACATGAAAAAAGTGCTCCACATCACTAATCATCAGGGAGATGCAAATCAAAACAACGATGAGATACCACCTCACACCACAGAGAATGGCACACATCACAAATAATGAGAATAAACAGTGTTGGCGGGGATGTGGAGAGAAAGGAACTCTTATCCACTGCTGGTGGGAATGCTGTCTAGTTCAACCTTTATGGAAAGCGATATGGAGATTCCTCCAAAAACTTGAAATCGAGCTCCCATATGATCCAGCTATACCACTCCTAGGAATATACCCTAGGAAAACAAAAATGCAATACAAAAACCCCTTCCTTACACCTATATTCATTGCAGCACTATTTACCATGGCAAGACTCTGGAAACAACCAAGATGCCCTTCAACAGACAAATGGCTAAATAAACTGTGGTACATATACACAGTGGAATATTATGCAGCTGTCAGGAGAGATGAAGTCATGAAATTTTCCTATACATGGATGTACATGGAATCTATTATGCTGAGTGAAATAAGTCAGAGAGAGAGAGAGAAAAACACAGAATGGTCTCACTCATCTATGGGTTTTAAGAAAAATGAAAGACATTCTTGCAATAATATTTTTCAGACACAAAAGAGAAAAGAGCTGGAAGTTCCAGCTCACCACAGGAAGCTCACCACAAAGAGTGATGAGTTTAGTTAGAGAAATAACTACATTTTGAACTGTCCTAATAATGAGAATGTATGAGGGAAATGGAGAGCCTGTTTAGAGTACAGGCGGGGTCGTGTGGGGAGGAGGGAGACTTGGGACATTGGTGATGGGAATGTTGCACTGGTGATGGGTGATGTTCTTTACATGACTGAAACCCAAACACAATCATGTATGTAATCAAGGTGTTTAAATAAAAAAAAAAGAAAGTCTGAACTCAAAGCTCACAAGCTTTGCTTCCATTACACTTCAGTAAACTCACATGAACACTTTCCTCTGCAATGGTATAAATTTTTTGTAAAGCTAGTGTAAGGATTAAATGAAACTATGGTATTAAGGTCAAAGTGAGTGCCTATTGTTACTTTTATCCTTACAGCCTCACATCTTGAGCCCTGATTATTTTACCTGTTAATTAATTGACTTGTCGGAACCCTCCCTGCAGTGCTTGATGCCACAAGGGTTACTCTCAAGTAGACTTGACTAAAACTAGTGGTTTAGAGGTTCATAGTTGCTGAAGGTTGAAAGTGACATCAGAAAATCAGGGCTTGAAATATAACCCTTTCACTTATATTTCCAGACCCTAATCCCTAATTGAGTAGATAGCTCAAAGGACTGGAAAATATTATTATTAATAATACAATATAGTTTCCTCTGAATGGGGGGTTCTCTTGGTCTTATGAGCTGCTGCTGCTGCTCTTTTGGATTGTCCTGTTCACTCTGCTCTTCTTTGTACCTTCAGTACAATGGTTTCTCCTATCTTGTGCACTTCTGAAGGAAGTTCTACCACTTCTAGTTCTAGCACTTAGAACTGACTTAGCACTTAATTGGTGCCTTCTCACAAATTGTTGAATAAGTAACATTCCAGGATATCTTATTTTTTTCCTGACTTTTCAATTCTTCAATTTTTCTTGGAGTATGAGGAGTAATAAAGGAGTTACTTTTTTGGACAACCCCCAAATTTTCCTGAAAATATAGTCATGTTTATTTTGAATATTATCCTTGAAAACGGCAGTAAAATCAAAATGTTTTCTCAGTGCTTTCTGGGAACCAGCATCAGATCTAGTTATTTTTCTATTAAAAATAGTACTTCCACCCTTTAGCAATGGAACGATAGGAAGGTGTAGACCCCATACCCCCAAGTCGCTGGTAGAACCAAGATATTTGACTCTGATTCCTTTCTTTGCTGTTGCTCTGCAAGTCTACTCCTCTCAGCAGGACCCATTCCCTCTGAATCCTCTGTTCTCTTCTTCATTGGCTGATAACCCAATTTTAATATATGTCTGCAGGACCAGAGTAAGATAATTTGGAGCGCAATCTTAAAATATGTTTTTGGAAGGACAGGGGATAGAATGTGAGGTTGACCATTACTTTCCTCTTTCTACCTTTTTTTTTTAATCTTCAACTTCACTGATTGTAAAAAATTAGTTAGGTATTTCTCTATTATTATTGCCTAACACAGTATTCATGTGATGAATATTATAGCTATTGGGACATGTTTTGAGAAGCATATTGTTAGGTTACTTCAATGTGACAGCATTATGATACATAATTCCATACACTTAGGATATATATCCAGTCTTATCTGGACTATATACATAATAGCTTATTCAGACCACTGTTGTATATGTGTGTGGCTCTTGATTGACAAAATGTTATTAGGTGATACACAAATTTATATTATTTTACTATATACATTTATTTGGTGTAATATTGTAGTGATGTTTGGCCCAATTGTTTAGGTACTAGGGTCCAAACATCTAACAGTTGGGACTAGAACTGGCAATTCCAGGGTCCACCAGGGCTATACTCAAAGGTATTGGAAGCCATGTGGTTTCAGGAATCAACTTGGGACCTCTGAATATACAGCTTGTACTTCAGCCTTTTGAGTCATCACCCAGAACACATTTATTCTTTTTTATAAAAAGATAATTATAAATATATAAATTTGAAAACAGAATTACCTCAGTTTTATAAAATTCTCTCAATTTTATAAGTAGGCATATGCAGAGAGAAGGCATAAATTGGTAATGTAACTTATGAATTCATTCAGTAATACTAATAAACTTATATTTGGATTCATTGATGATTCCTATAAATTGTTTTTAAAAAGTAGTTTCTATTGCATAACTTTTAGATATAATTTAGAATTCATAATATATGGGAATCTGGGTGAAATATAATTTTTATTTGGTGTTTTTAAAAGAAACTACAATTCAATAATATTTGACCGGTGTGAAAAATTGTCCTGTAGTGGCAAAAATAGCTTTGAACAAAATTTTTTTGGCCACACCCAGTGATGCTTAGAGGTTACTCCTGGCTATGTGCTCAGAAATCGCCCCTGGCTTGGGGACCATATGGGACACTGGGGGATCAAACCTTGGTCTGCCCTAAGTTAGTGCTGGCAAGGCCTTACTGCTCCATGCCATCATTCAGTACCCCCTGTTTGTTCTTAGCTTTGACCAAATTCTACATCTTTCACTCTTTCTCCTAATTCTGCCACTTGTATTCTCTGGATTATCTACATTAATTTGATATTATCCTCTTTTTAATTGTATGGATGACCGAGCCTTTGTTTGATGAATAAAAATCTTGAGATTGTATGTGGTTTCTAGTTCGCATATTTCTTAAACTTCCTTTCATTATAACTGAAATTTTTTCTGAATTTTTCAAAGGCATTCCAGATTAGATTATAATTTCTGCTTTTATTTATTATTTATTTATTATTATTATTATTATTTTTTTTTGGTCTTTGGGTCACAACACAGCAGTACTCAGGGGTTACTCCTGGCTCCACGCTCAGAAATTGCTCCTGGCAGACTCGGGGGAACACATGAGATGCCGGGATTTGAACCACCGTCCTTCTGCATGCAAGGCAAATACCTCACCTCCATGCTATCTCTCTGGCCCCTCTGCTTTTATTTTTACTTCATCCAAGAATTTCTCAGTTGAAGGATTCCCCCTTCATCCTTCAGCACAACACAGACTTCAGGAAAGGGGTACTAGTTCCAAATTAAATACTGGTATTTGTATCCAGGCCTGTTGAATGTCAGTCAATTATCTACACAGGATTACTGAACTTGAACATTATTTATAGACATGAGATTTTAGAACTACTATTCCGTTTATATTTCAATGCATCCAAGAGGCGGACACTGATGACATTCAAGCTTTGTGCCAGAACAGAGCATGCGTGACTACCTTTTTGTTTCAAGCTTATTTCTTCTCCTTCATTATCCTCCTTTTTTAACTAAATCAGCATACTAAAACCCTCTTTGGTGAGGAGTGACAAACTAGCTTTCTTCTTTCTTCTGTTGCACAAACTAGTTGGTTCCTTAACCAGTTTTATTTAAGTATCTATATCATGTGGTGAAACTCATCGAATCACTGTATTCTCTTTTGGAAATGGGTCATTTTAGAGGCATAACCAACCACTAAACAGTAATCTCCTCTTGCCTTTCTAGTTAATGGTCTTATTTCTTTTTCTTTCTGGCTCTTTCTATTGTCATATTTCAATTTTCAAATCTATCCTTGTAATCCAGTTTGCTATTGTGTAAAAACAAAGCAGAACCAAAAGCCCTGAAAGACTTCATTAGCTTTTTCCTGCTCAAATTGAAAACAATAAGAGTTCTGACTAGAAGAAGTTAAAGAGGACCCCCCAAACAGAAACCAAACAGACATCACAGGACAAGGATAGCAGGTAAAGTGGTTGCTATAAACACTTTCTCTTGAAAGCTGTGTCTTTTCAACAAACACACCGTTAGGGCCTAGCAAAATATTTCCAGTTGCCTTCATGGGTGGTGCAGTGCTGGAAGCTGTTAGCTCATTTTCAGTTAAATTTCAAATGTCAAAGCTCATTAATAGTGATTTTAGCCAAAGACAGCTTGTAAGGAGCTGTGCAAACTTCACTTCCTCAAATAAAACGAGAAGAAAGATGACCATTTAACATTGCTTTTCCTCCCCTTGCTTTCTTCACCTCCGCCTTGAGTTTGCTTTTGGTTTTTTATTGACAGGGAGTTTCAAGTTTATATTCTACATTTCCCTTAATTTGCCATGTCCTTTTATCCCCCCCTTGGGAAATAGGCCTATTACAAAGGTGTTGCGATTGCTTTGAGTTTTAGGAGGAATGCTTTATTTGAAGCGGGCCTGGAGGAGTTTGTGAAAGTGTTAAGCAGTAGGTTCAGCTTTGGAGTGAAACACACTGTGAGATTGTGTGTTTAGATACTGTCTCCAAGCTGGTCTGAATACAAATGTAAAAGGCAGTTCCCTTTACTCTGTAATGATGGTTCAATTTAAAATATTAATACAAGCAAACACCTCCATTGTGGTCTTTATAATTTTCACCAGTGAACAACTATGTGGAAGAAAAGTTGCTGGATTTTTAAAAACCTGTTCTGAATTAACCTAGGCAGTTATAACTGTAGGTTGGGTTACTAATGGGAAATTGAGCTGCCATTATGAATTTGACATTATCTTGGCTTCCCTTTTGAATTGCGGTTTTGATAAAAAACATGCTTTATAGTGATTCTTTCTTGAATCATACAAAGGTTTCCTGGGCCCTGTTAGCAAAACTCAGAAAGCGACTTTTAGCAGGTGGTAGAAGAGACTTAAGGAGCTAAGGAAAATGCCTTAAAGGTGTGGATATTTTGGAAATTTTCTTTCTAGACTCTGTGGCCACAACTCTATTTTCTGGAGGAACCAGAGGTTGGGTGGCCCTGAGATTGTTGTGTGACCAGGAATAGAGAGTGTGGGAAAAGTAAGTGAGAAGAATCTATCAGGAGATCCAACATTTCTTGTAGGGGGTTATGATCCTTTTCTCTTGTGGCCCAAACATGGGTTCCAAATAGAGATGAAAACATCCTGTGGGCTTTTCTATTTGACACTAAAATAAAGAATATTTATTCTACAGTCCAACCATTTTTTTAGATATTTTAGTTTGTTTATATTTTGGTTCTATGCTTGGTTCTATGCTCAGTTATCATTCAGGTAGACCCGTGTACCATATGGGATACCAGTGATTGAAACCAGGTTGGATGCATGCAAGGGAACCATTTTACCTGCTACACCACCTCTCTGGTCAATATTTAGGTTCTTGAAGAATCTAATTTGAACAAAGGTTGCCGTGCAACCTAAGATCATTCATTTTGAATAGTTTTCCATTTTGAAATGAAAAAAGATTCTAGTTGCATTCTTTACATGGGTTTGTATATATATATATATATGTGTGTGTGTGTGTGTGTGTGTGTATTCAATGTCATAAACAGGTTTAATATTTGGCTCACAGATAAAGGTTTAAATAATATGGGATCATGTCGATACATACATCAGTTGTATTTTTCAGAGAATTAAAAGTGATCTTGGTTTCTTTATAAAAGGAAGTTGGTTTTATATTCCTATAAATTGGATCTTACTCTTAAAAGCATTCCTAAGAATATTGTGGGGTTTTGTGTGTTTGTGTGTATGTGTGTGTTTATTTTCACTTGTAAACATCCTGATTTTGCTTTTTTTTTTTTAGAAAAGAAACAACTATGCGGTTCATAAGATTGGCATGTGTCTGTTTCTTCTAGAGAGTGAGCTTCCTGAGAGGAGGGAATTATGTTATTTATCATTTTTTCCTCAGGGCCTAGCACAGTACCTGGCTCAATAAATGTTTATTGGTTGAATATAGCAAAACTTCATTAATTGATACACTAACAAGATTGTAAGTGCAATATTTAACTTAAGAGAAAAATCAATTTTATGGACTCTAGCACATTAATTATGTGCATGCAAATGGGGGCAACAAATTACAAATAAGTGCTATCAATTTATTGAAGTAGGGCTGGAGGCACTCTGTTGGCAACCTCAGTTCAGCAGCTTGAGTTATGCCTCGATGAATATATTCTATAGCCTTTTTTTAAGGAAAAAAAAAAGACTAATATCAACAAAGGACAAAAACAGTGTAAAATTGCAAGAGAAAGTTTCTTGGTGTACCTGGGATCCACCTTTGGCTGGTTATCCATACCACAGAGCTGGTCAAATTTATTTATTTGGTCCAATTAACTTGACAAGTGCCAATTATGTGCCTGGTATTGTGAATTGTAATGGACATGTGGCTACTATACATTTTCCTGACCTAATTAATTGTAAAAGTCAGTAAATTAATTAATAATTAATTTAAAGATCAGTTAATTAATTAATATTAAAAGGTCAATTTTCTGACCTTTATTAATTTGGTCTAATTAACCTGGCAAGTGCCTATTATGGGCCTGGTATTGTGAATTGTGATACACAATTGTGTGTTACACAAAAATGAATTAGTAAAACATAGATGTCAATCAGTACAGTGCAGGACAGGCTCTGGGAACGACAAGGTTCTCAGTGGCCAGAGAAAACATTCCAGAGAGACTGAAAATGGAGCAAGCTTCAAAGGAGTATTTGCATAAACTCCACCATGTTTTGGTTAGGAGGAAGTTGGGGTTTTGGTAGAGCCTGTGGTTGTTGTGTGTGCACAATAGAGCAATTAATGAGTGGGTGGAGTGAGATGAGGATGGGAGACCAATTATGGAGTGGACAGTTAGGCCCTTATTGGGATTTAAATTTTTTTAACATAATTTTTATTTTGATCATAGTGGCTTACATATTGTTGACAATAATATTTTAGGTACATATTTACATAAAATCAGGGGGGATTCCCATCACCGGTTTGTCTTCCCTACTCCTCCTTTTTTGTCCTACCTTCCATATCCTCTTCCCTCACCCCCAGTGCTACTAGAATATGTGGTCCCCTCTGTACCTATCCTATTACTTCGTAGTCTTACACCTGTTTGGTCCTGATGCCTCCTTTATTTCCCCCTCTAATTGGGGGGGCAGGACTAGCTAGTTCAAGTTATGTGGTTTTGTTTGAAGAGGAGAAAAATAATAAACTGGGGTAAAAGTCTAATACGCCAGGAATAAGCAGAGTTCTTTTAGAGGCTCTCGCCATCGGTTTGAGACGAAGGAGAAAAAAAAAGGTGAAGCAGTCCACCCCTACGAAATGAAGTGTCAAATATCTATTAAGAGTTCCAACCATAACGCTAAGCACCCCAAAAACAGAACAAAACAAACAAACAAAAAAAATGTCGTGGTCTTGAGAAAGGCATCATGGCAGAGACCATGAAGAGGGAAAAGAAGGGGCCTGAGAGATCACATGGAGGCAAGGCGTCTGCCTTTCATGTAGGAAGTCATCGGCTCGAATCTCTGCGCCCCACATGGTCCCTCATGCCCGCCAGGGGCAATCTCTGAGCCCGGAGCCAGGCATAATCCCTGAGCACTGCCGGGTGCCACCCAGAAATCTGAAAAGAAGAAAAAAAAGGTACTGGAAAAAAGGTTTCTTCTAAGTGGGAGGAGGGCAGACTGGGGAGAGAGAGAATAAAGAAAGAGATAACATGTGTGTCTGTATGTGCATGTGAATAAAAAAGCAGGAGAGAGAAAAATATGTTAAAAATAAAATTGAGTTTTCTAGAAAGAGCGGAGTGATAAAAGGTATACAGAATGCAGGGAGAGAAACAAAATTCTCTGCTGTACATAGTGGTATTCGCTCATTTATTCAATGAAATATTTATTAAAAATTGATGTGGGTCAGATAATGCATTAATCCTCAACAGTTTAGTGGGTTAGTAGACCTGTTCTCCAATCTCATAGACTCTAGAATTAAGAAGATATAAGATATGTGCACCTCCTATAGTTCCACACTTGTCAAAGGAAAGATTGAGTGATAAAGTACTGTGACTGAATGGTTCATGTCACACACAAATGTAGATTTCTAGCTATTTAGAGTTTAGGAGAGAGGTCAGGGGTTGAGATGCAGATTTGAGAAACATTCCCAGATAACTGTTGATTATGTAGTTCAAGTGAAGTGGTGATTATCCAATGAGAATGTGCAGATGGAGGAGAAGGAGATGAATATTTCTAAGACTGACAGCATCTGTAGGAAAAATCTAGAAGGAGGCTGACGACTACCTGTATTTTCTAGGTTCTTTCTTATCTAGGCAACATTTAATTGTGATCAAATATCCTCCTTTTTGTGAATTCTCTTGTTCAGCTAGTAATTTTTCTCAGTATATCACAAATTACTTACTTTTCAAAAACAACTCCAATTTTCCCCCACTTCCCCTTAACATTAATCATCTTCCCCTTTTTCAGAAGTGGCTTATACTTTATAGGCTTATACTTTCCTTCTCTTCTTAGACATTTTTTTTTTAAAGTTAATACAACTGCTTCTAGTTCCTTACCTTTAATCAGGTCTCTCTTTATAATGCATTGCTTTCATGGCTGTTCAGCCTGAAGAATTTCATGGTGAAGGTCTTCTGAAACTTTCTATTAAGTATGATCCACTTTTTTCTTTCTTCTTTCTCTCTTTCTTTCTTTCTTTCTTTCTTTCTTTCTTTCTTTCTTTCTTTCTTTCTTTCTTTCTTTCTTTCTTTCTTTCTTTCTTTCTTTCTTTCTTTCTTTCTTTCTTTCTTTCTTTCTTTCTTTCTTTCTTTCTTTCTTTCTTTCTTTCTTCCTTCCTTCCTTCCTTCCTTCCTTCCTTCCTTCCTTCCTTCCTTCCTCCCTCCCTCCCTCCCTCCCTCCCTCCCTCCCTCCCTCCCTCCCTCTCTTTCTTTCTTTCTTTCTTTCTTTCTTTCTTTCTTTCTTTCTTTCTTTCTTTCTTTCTTTCTTTCTTTCTTTCTTTCTTTATTTCTTTCTTTCTTTCTTTATTTCTTTCTTTCTTTCTTTCTTTCTTTCTTTCTTTCTTTCAATTTTTTTGGGTTTTGGGCCACACCCATTGACACTCAGGGGTTACTACCAGCTATAAGCTCAGAAATCACTTGGGAGATCTTATAGGATGCCAGGGATCAAACTGAGTTTCGTCGTGGGTCAGCCACATGCAAGGTTAAGTGCCCTACTGCTGCACTATTGCTCCAGCCCCATCTAATCTACTTTTTTTAGTCTTTACCTTATGAACTTACTTTGAATGTGTCACTGTTTGTTTCTTTGTTTGTTTGACTTTTTTGTGTGGGGTGTCACACTCAGCAATGCTTAGGCATTCCTCCTGGTTCTACACTCAGAAATTACTCTTAGTGGTGCTTAGGAACCTTATAGCCAGCTGGGGATTGAATCCAGGTCATGCACATGCAAGGCAAGTATCCACTGTACTATCTCTCTAGTCCGCCTGAATGTATTACACTTGATGAACTCTAATAACACCCAATTACAATTATGTACAATGTTATTTCATAGTCTTAAAATATCTTCAGAAATCAAGAAAATCAATGAATAGTGACAAAATAATGTAATCACACACTTCTTCAAAAAAGAACCACATGGTAGATAGACTATAATTACTAATTAGTGGGAAAATGCACATTAAAATCACTTTGAGATATAACCTCACACCTGTCAGAATGGCATACATTATAAAGAAAAGCAGTAATAACCAGTGTTGGAAATGATGTGGATAGAAAGGTTTCATATGCTGTTCATGGAATGAACATTTTGGGGCACCCATTTTGAAATGTGTTATGGAGCTTCTTTTAGAAGCTAAAACTAGAACGACTGTATAAATCAGCAATCCTACTTTTGACTTTCTTTATAAAGAATACAAAAATATTAACCATGAGTCTACTCATGCCAATGTATTGTAGTTTTATTTATACTACTGAAGTATAAATACTGCTGAAGTATGGAAAAAAAAAACAAAGTGTCCGGGCCCGGAGAGATAGCACAGCAGCGTTTGCCTTGCAAGTAGCCGATCCAAGACCAAAAGTGGTTGGTTAGAATCCCGATGTCCCATATGGTCCCCCATGCCTGCCAGGAGCTATTTCTGAGCAGACAGCCAGGAGTAACCCCTGAGCATCGCAGGGTGTGGCCCAAAAACCAAAAAAAAAAAAAAAGAAAGAAAGAAAACAATGTGTCCATCAGTTGATAACTAGATAAAGGTGTTTGCCTTGCACACAGCTGATCCAGGACAAACCTCAGTTCGATTCCTGGTGTCCCATATGGTTCCCCTAGCCAGGAGCAGTTTCTGAGCACATAGCCAGAAATAACTCCTGAGCATCACCAAGAGTGGCCCAAAAATGTCATGGAAGCTTCTATCTACATTTTCATGACAGGTACAGGAGCATCACTACACAATCTTTGATTGTAGATTGTAGATCGTAGATGTAAAGCTTTTAGCTTCTGGTTTTGTTTTGTGTGTGTTTATCTGGAATCCGTCTGTTGCTATCTTTGGCTTCAAAATTGAATTGTTGTAGTTATTATACAAATATATAAATTAATTTTATGATTATATAAAATTATATTTTTATTTATATAATTTTATAATTATAATTCGTTGATTTATTTTGAGATTTCTTTCCAAATGTGTCTGGGAACCCAGGGACCATTTCTAGTCATTAAGATCCAGCACTGCTTGGGGACCACAGGGCTATACCTGGCAGTGCTAGGGAACCAGGCAGTATCAGAGATCAAATGTGGGGTTTCCTTCATGCAATGCATGTAGTTCTACTCACTGCTTCAAACTATCTACCTGGCCTTGTGTCCATTGAAACATTTTGTGTTGTTGAATTGTAAGAGCTCTTTCTTTATTCTAGATATTTATACCTTAATAAACACATTTTCTTCCATTCCCTGGGTTATCTTTTCACACTATTTTTCGTGCTCTCTGTTTTATTAATATCTTTATTTAAACACCTTGATTACAAATATGATTATAGTTGGGTTTCAGTCATGTAAAGAACACCCCCCTTCACCGGTGCAACATTCCCACCACCAATGTCCCAAATCTCCCTCCTCCACACCCCACCCCACACCGGCCTATACTCTAGACTGGATTTCCACTTCTCTCTTCGTGCCCTCTTAAAGTAAAAAAACAAACAAACAAACACCTTTAATTTGATGAATTCATTAAATTACAAGTTTTTCTTTTATTTTTTTCTTTGTTTTATTTTTTTTTGCATTTTGGTGTGATATTTACTGTCATTGACAAATAACTTAATGTGAATATTTCACTTATGTTAAAAAAGAAACATTTTATATAATTCATACTATAATATGAATTCATATAATATAAATTCTTAATTCTATCTTTAAAATTCAGTTCTTTATTTTTTGTCTATAGAGCATAATGACATTTCATTCATTTTCTATTTTAGCCTCATATCCTGTAAATATGCTATCGGTAGCTTCGTATCTTTGTTGCTTCCCCGTCTATCATCTTTGTATTTTACCAATATATTCTTAAGGTTTTAAATTTGTTTTAAGCTAAATAAAATTTAGGTTTGCAAAAAAAAAAACTTAAAAAATTTTAAATTTAAAAATATTTTTTTTCACCTCAGTTTAGTACAGTGTTAAGAGATAGATGAGTAAGACTATACTTTCAGGGATCATTTCTATAGTGTGTGACTGGAGGAGCCAGAGCGTCCTCTCCTGAGCGTGAAGCCAGCTCTAGTTGTCGCTTCTGTGGCTGTCTTTTGCCATTGATGATCCTTCTTCCCTTCCTTTGGAAGGGGTAGAGGGAGAGGATGCAGTCTGAGTGGTAAAAAAAAAAGAGAGAGAGAGAGATAGATGAGGGCGTCAGAGAGAAAGATCAAGACAAAATCTCATTTAGTTAGATCCCAGGGAAAGATACTTTCATCTGGAATGGGAAGTGTCAGAATGGTGTCAAATAGGAAATGGACAATGAATGAAAACTACAAATTGTTGCCAGGTACTTCATGGAATTGATTGATTTTACTTACATCTGTTGAAATACATTCTAGTCACTTTATCAAGCTTCTTACTTTACATTAATGTAATTAATTACTAATGTCATTTAATGTCTTTAAATATAAAGACCATGTGTTTGATTAGTAAATACTTAACTTTTATCCTGATTCTACCACAATTAATTGAGTAATCTTATAAGTTACTTAATTTCACATTTTAAAAATACTTCACTTTTGCTCTCTAAAAATGAAGTTAATACATGCCTTCTTTCAAAGCATGCATGCTTTTTTAAGTTTTAACAACGACTAAAACTAGACAGTCATATGAACATTTAGTGGAAATAAAAGATGATCAGACTTGAACACCAAACCCTAAGTCAATGACAACAGAATCAATACCCAATCTACAACAAGCTGTACAAGTGGGAACCAGTTACACTAGCATTCTGGTGGGTCCAGGAGGGAGATATGGGATGCATGGGGAACAGGGGTGGAGGAAGGACAGTATTGGTGGTGAGAATGCCCATCCTTTATTGTCACTATGTACTTTAAATATTACTGTGAAAATTTGTAATTCACTTTGGTCACAATAAAAATTAAAAAAAAATCATGGTTTACAAGATTGTTCAGAATACAGTTGTTTTTTTTCTACAGTTATATTTTATTCAGGACTTTTTCAATTGTATTATGTACAATACTCTTCACTAGTGCAAATTTTTCACCACCAATGTTCCCACTTTACCCTCTCTTCCTTCCCCTCTGACATCTCTGACTGCCTCTTTGGAAGACATCTCTCTTTGTCTTCTCTCTCTCTCTCTCTCTCTCTCTCTCTCTCTCTCTCTCTCTCTCTTTCTCTCTCTCTCACTTTCTCTCTCTTCCTATTTTTTATTTCAGACTTTGCATTTTGCTATGTTGTTGCTGAAGAGGTATGATACATATAATTTAATCTTCTTTAAGCACCTGATTTTTGTCCAGAGTGATTATTTCCAACTATCATTTTCACAGTTGTCCCTTCTCTGCCCTAACTGCATTCTCCTATTTGTAAGCTTCCTATCAATAACTGACTCTCCTAGTCCTCCTCTGTCCCTGGATATTGTTAACATGCTATCTTTTTTTTAATATTACACAACTAGTACAGTTATTCTATGTATATCTCTCCCCTCTGACTAATTTCATTTAGCATAATTATCTCCATGTCATTCATGTATAAAAACATTTCATGACTTCATTTTTTCCTAATAGCTGCATTGTGTAGATGTACCACAGTTTCTCTTCTTTTTTTTTTGTGGTTTTTGGGTCACACCCGGCAGTGCTCAGGGGTTATTTCTGGCTCCACGCTCAGAAATTGCTCCTGGCAGGCACAGAGGACCATATGGGGCGCCGGGATTCGAACTGATGACCTCCTGCATGAAAGGCAAACGCCTTACCTCCATGCTATCTCTCCGGCCCCACAGTTTCTCTTCTTAAAAACTTAATTTAAGCACCGTGGTTACAAAAATGTTCATTGTTTTTGGTTAAGTCATGGAAACATGACTTTTCAAAATCTCCAAAACTGCTTACTAACTTTGAATCCTTAGAGAATATATTACTATGGCAGCTGATATTGTTTTAAGGCTCCTAACATGTGGGTCTATGACTTTTAAACTTACCAAATTTGAGGAGTTTCTTGGTAAATAACTCTGCCCATGGATTGTTTAGTATTTATCAGGGCTCTCAGTTTTTTTTTGTTTGTTTTTTTGTTTTTGTTTTTGGGTCACACCCGGCAGCACTCAGGGGCTATTACTGGCTCTACACTTAGAAATTGCTCCTGGCAGGCTCGGGGGACCATATGGGATGCCAGAATGTGAACCACTGTCCTTCTGTGTCTAAGGCAAATGCCCTACCAATGTGCTATCTCTCCAGCCCCAGCATTCTCAGGTTTCTGTTTTTAAGGACACACAATAGAGGTTTTTTTTAAGTGTTTGTATAAACATATGTGTATATGTTCTATGTTCATATTTATACATTATATACATTGTGTGAATGAATTCCAGGTGACCAACTATAAAGCCAATGATTAAAGTGCATTTTTCTATCTGGAAGTTATGTTGAGCTCTATAAATTTTTCTAGGACTCACAAGATGGTTGCTTTATGGAGTTTTCTCTGAGGAACAGTTTTCTAGAAAATAAAACACAAATTTTATTAATTTTATTTATCAACAGTCAATGTCATAAGTATTTTTTAAAAGATAATTATTTTTTGAAATCAGCTAAAGAACACTGCTTTGACACACTTAGATGACAATTTATTTTTAAATATATTCTAATTGTGGGGACAGTTAAATTACTGCACTGCCCACAACCACACCTGCTTACCCATACTGATAACAAACATATGAAAATTAGGGAAAATAAAATACAGATATTTTTCCATTATGTAAAAATAGCATGTGGTTTTGATTCTGAGAATGGAGGGTTTCCATCAGACTGTCCTATCTGAAATCTCTGGGTCTATTTCCTCCATTGCTTCGACTGCTGTTCCTGGTAGTTGGTGTTATTTAATTATCTCTACATTTTACCCTTGGTGTTTACCTCTAATGTTGCTGAAGTCAGTAGATGATTCATTGCATCTGGAACCAATAAATAGAGTTTGGCAGAAAAGGGACAATATGTGGCAGATGCATTTCAGTAAAAGGAACAATGCATTTGAAACTGGTTCCTAAGAGCTTGGAAATTCAATTTTGTATTCATAGGGACAGGAGAAGCTACCAATGATACTTAGCTCATCATGATTATCCAGTGAATGTCTGTGAAGTTGTAACCAACCCAACTTGAATATTTCTGAAAAGCAGCTGCAGTGCACAAGCAAGTCTCAATTCTAGATTCTTGAGATTTTTATCTCTACTGTGACACACACATTTAATCTTATGGGTTTCCTCATTCCTTAAATATGACGATAATTTTGTGGTAATAATTTTAATATGAATAACCTTTTGCATCATCAAATATCAGCAATACATGCATGAATGCTTAATGATAAAATATGATGCTACTTTAAAATCAGGAGATCTAAAGACATAAATTAACATTAATTTCCTTTGTCCTTCTTAAAAGAGAATATTAATCTCTACTCTGCAACTTTAAAAATTAAGGGGCACATGTTTTAGTCAGTGAAGAAACTAGTTTTAGAGCTTGATTTGCTTTCGTAGTTTTATTTTTATCTTCTTTCTTTCTTTCTTTCTTTCTTTCTTTCTTTCTTTCTTTCTTTCTTTCTTTCTTTCTTTCTTTCTTTCTTTCTTTCTTTCTTTCTTTCTTTCTTTCTTTCTTTCTTTCTTTCTTTCTTTCTTTCTTTCTTTCTTCTTTCTTTCTTTCTTTCTTTCTTCTTTCTTTCTTTCTTTCTTTCTTTCTTTCTTTCTTTCTTTCTTTCTTCTTTCTTTCTCTTTCTCTCTTTCTTCTTTCTTTCTTTCTTTCTTTCTTTCTTCCTTCCTTCCTTCCTTCCTTCCTTCCTTCCTTCCTTCCTTCTTTCTTTCTTTCTTTCTTTCTTTCTTTCTTTCTTTCTTTCTTTCTTTTTTTCTTTCTTTCTTTCTTTCTTTCTTTCTTTCTTTCTTTCTTTCTTTCTTTCTTTCTTTCTTTCTTTCTTTCTTTCTTTCTCTCCATTTCTTTCATCTTTCTTTTTCTTTCTTTCTTTATCCTTTCTCTTTCATCTTTCTTTCTTTTTTTCTTCTTTCTTCTTTCTCTTTCTCTCTTTCTTCTTTCTTTCTTTCTTCCTTTCTCTTTCTCTCTTTCTCTTTCTTCTTTCTTTTCTTTCTTTCTCTCTCTTTTTTCTCTTTCTTTCATCTTTCTTTCTTTCTTTCTTTCTTTCTTTCTTTCTTTCTTTCTTTCTTTCTTTCTTTCTTTCTTTCTTTCTTTCTTTCTTTCTTTCTTTCTTTCTTTCTTTCTTTCTTTCTTTCTTTCTTTCTTTCTTTCTTTCTTTCTTTCTTTCTTTCTTTCTTCTTTCTTTCTTAGTGAATATAATCTGGGGAGATAGAATGATGATACAACAGGTAGGACTCATGTCTTGCAGTCAGATGATTCAGATTTGATCCTTGATACCCCATAAGGTCCCCCAAGCTCAACTGGAGTGATCCCAGAGAGAAGAGACAGAAATAAGTCCCAAGAACGTTGTTGCTCTAAACCCTAAATAAACACATATGTGTAGCATCTCCCAAAGGATACATATTACAGTAAACTTAAGACCAGTAATGTTTTGCATGTCTTGAATATGGAGTTTGTGTTAATGAAGTCTATTGAGAAACATTTCTGTTTTACATGCTCCTGAGCAAATGGAAAATTGGTATTTTCTTCATTAAACCTTCTTGGCATTCTAAACTAGAAAGCTCTACATTGTAAGTCTTAGGGGAATCACTATTGCAGTTAGAAGTTTCTGTCATCTTACAAAGCTTGGTCTTGGTATCTATCTTTGGGATAGTAATTTCAATAATGGAAGAATAACCAAACTTCAAAGCCTCTCTCTGAAAGTTAATCTACAAAGAAAGCTATGATGACAATATATTCATCTTTTCCCCATTGCTGCTGAACCCTGTTGTTTGGTGGTAGATGGAAACCAGATTTTTAGTTTTCATCATAAGGGACAGGGTTTGGGCAAATTTGCTGAAAGGGGTCAACAGTGTTAGTGGATGAAAACAAGACTTTTTTTGTAGAAATCATAATGTGGACAGATGTCAAACTGTAATTGTAAACCAATGTTAACTCAACATAGCTTAAAAAATCAGCACAATCCTAGTGGCATAGAATAATACCTCTTTGTTATATGCTGGTTTCTGAGCATCAGCTGTCTGGGCAAAGAGTCTAGATTTCACTCTAGATTTCACCAGGCTGACATCTTGTGAGACTCAAGAGACTCACCCAGAGCGAGACATCTTTCAAGTATAGTAGTGGTTAACTGAAGTCAGTTACTCTCTCCCTTTTTCCACCCTTGATGACTTTATCCTTTTTTTTTTTTTCTTTTGTTAACTATAGTCTGGGAACCATTTCTAGCTCCCATAATCTGCTTGATGTTTCTATTCACATGACTACCTGGTCCTTTTTTTGATAATGGTTTGTTCCTCCATGATTAATCTATATTTCTTCTTTCAAGAAACCACTTGAATAAGTGGAATCCTCTTTCTTTTGATGAATTAAAAGTCAACTGACCCCTGAACTTAGTTATATCTCAAAAATTTCTTTATAATAACAAAATAACACAACAAAATCATGCAAGTTTTACTTTCATCATATTGACCTGTCTTGACCCCACTAAAAGTGAAGAAATGGGGGTAGGGGATATATATCAGATGTCATAAATAAGGGGGAATATTTCAAAATTGTTCTTAAGATCCATAGAATATAGGCAGTAAATACTGACATTAAATTTGGGGATTATAGAGTTTCTTAGAACCTTTGTGAAGTCCAGCATCTATTAAAATTGAAGAGATCTGGTATGATCTTTTTTATAAACTACTTCATTATAACTTAGTCTTGGGCTTTTCTAAAATTGTAAGGAATAGGTCCAATTTGGTCCATTTCAGTTCTTGGAAGCTTTAGTGAGGCTGAAAATTCTAGCTTCCTTTGAAAGACTCAGGTCTTGGATGACCTCCAAAGAGCATAACCATTGAGGGTATCTGTACTCTTATTGGAATAATCATGTGTATATTTGTATTTCTCAAAGCTGGGGCATGCATGGCGTCAACCAAAAGAATGGGAAGGGATCTGAATTTGGAGCTGATCCCATTATAAAGAGTCAGTGTGTGTGGATTGACTTCAGATCAGGAAATGTGCCTATTTGTATCTTCGTCTGATGTGAGCTGTGGGCAGTTCTCCAAAGAGGTGGGGAAAAGTGAAAGAGGGAGGGAACCACTAAGGACCCCCAATTTGTGTTAATCCAAGACTTACCCAATTTCTTAATTGATTGTGTACTACAAAGTAGCTGGATGCCTCTTTAGCCTTGGAGCTAAATGTAATCAACTTTTGTTTGTTTCTGTAAAACAACAAAATTTTTCTTTTTGCCCGTGGGGAGATAATTATTTCTATTGTATGAAGATGGTAGCCCAAACATTAAAAGTAATTAGAGCAGATGGCAGTGAATACTTCTATTGTAAAATATAATGGTGCTTATAAACTGGTTTTTATTCTCTGGGCTTTCTTCTTTTCCTCTGCCACCACATATTCATTTTGCTTCCCTTCAGGTATAAATGGGAGGGGAAGAAAGGAGGCAAAAAAAGGGTCCCTTGGTGTATAAAACTGAGTAGCTGTCAAAGGTTCATAGCAAGAAAAGTGTGCTCTTGTGTATTCAATCACTGAAATTAAGTGTTTTCGAAAATGCTGCAGTCGCAGGTCCATTGCATGGGGAAATAACACGCTGTAGCCCATCACTTAAAATGTTAACCTTGTCTCTTACTGGTGACTGGGAACAGAAACATATGCTCTGTGCTCGCTGGTTAAATGGCAGTGTGTCAGCTCTGTGGAAAAGGCTAGCATGTATCTGTCAATCTTTAGATTTGGCTCTGTGTTTGTAGGTTTGCAGGCACTTGTGTGTGACATGCACACACACACATACTTGCCTACATTTCCACTTGCTTTATGGAGTCTTTAGATAGGTGGCTCATATTTATTGGAAAATGAGGGGAACAGAATCAATGGCCATGATTTTACCTATTTTCCTTGTTTACCACTTCCCAACTTTCAGGTCTATCTCTTCTTATTCTATTTATTTTGTTTTGTAATTGTTGGAAATTATTTTCGTTTTGTGTATTTTTATTTCATGGTAATGTTACTTATGTCCATATTGTTGATTTTTAATTATGGAAAGTTTTATTTCAAAAATACTTTAATGTTGGTAGAGTATAGATGGACTGAGCAAACTAACAGGTACTTGAGTAGACTGAATCCTTACTGATATACCAAATAGAAGGATTGGATATATCAGATTCAGAATATTTTTTTAAAAAAACCCAAATGACTCACATTTTAACATTTATGGTCCATAACCTCTTTATTATAAACTGAAGGGAGCTATTAATAAAATGTAAATGAATGGCTAAAGCTAAGTTCCAATAAAATTTTACTTATCTCAACATTGGGTGGACCAAATTTGGGGTGTAGTTTGCTGATTCTCTTGTTGATTGGCAATGATTTTTGTTTGTTTTTTTCTCTTTCTGGTGTAATAAAGAACTTGAATACTTTCTGCAAGCGAAAGGGCTATCACTTTGCCCAAGCTCTGAAGTGATATTTTCTTTAGTTTTTTGTTTTGTTTTGTTTTTGGTCAAACTGGGCAGTGCTCAGGAGTTACTCCTGGCTCTGCCCTCAGAAGTTGCTTTTGGTGGGCATGGAGGACCATAAAGGATGCTGGGATTCGAACCACCACCAGTCCTGGATTGGTTGCATGCAAGGCAAATGTCTTACCACTGTGCTATCTCTCCAGCCCCTGTGGTCTTCCTTTAGGTCCAAGCTGCATCTTGTCTTTCCTGCTGGATCTGTACTCCAAGCAAGCTCTGTCTTCTGGTACTTCCCCCAGACAATCTCTGGCTCCCACACCACTCCTCCTCTCTACTTTTTTTTTATCACTGGTGCTAAACTCTTATCCCCCCACTGTAATATGACTTCTCCCTTCCCAGTACTTCTGATCTATTTCATTCTTTCCTCCTTTCTTCTCCTTTTAAAATGGGACTCAGCAACATTGTTTTATAATAATCTAATTGATTGTATACTTCAGAAGTATAATGTTAGCAAATCACAACTACCACCACAGTGCCAGTATTTCAGTATTTAGCCACCACTGTCCACAAACCACTTTCTTTCACCTCACCCCCCACATCTTAATAACCTCAGTTATCAGAGTTTCAGTATTCAGTACTTCCAAGTGAGCTTGGATTACCATATGAAGGTGCCAGGAATCGAACCTAGCTCAGTTGTGCAAGGTAATATGGTGTTTTGCTCTCATGTCTTGTTTCTCTCTATTCCTGTTTGAATGAATGAGATCATCTGCTAATTTTCTTTCCTGAGTCATTTCATTTAACATGACCCTCTCTAGTTCTATTCAAGTTGTGTAAAAATGGGAGATTTTATTTTTTCTTATATATGAATAGTATGACATTGTATACCCTTTATACCTACTTGATGTCTGTCACTGATGTTGGCTACTGTAAATACTATTGAAAGATGTGTGCATCTTTTTTTTAGAGTTAGTGTTTTGACACTGTTGATGGGGATATATAGTGTCTAAAAAATTTTAAAAATGCAACCATGTAGAGTCAGGAAATAATTTAGGGGGCACTGTGCTTACCTTGCATGTAGCCAACTCCAGTAACATCCCTGGCACTACATATGACCCCTACAGTACACTCAAAAGTGACCTCTGAGCATAGTATTTCAATATATGTGATCTTAATACAGCTCCTATGTATGATTTTGGGGGTCACAGAACGTTATCTGTTTATACATTTATTATTATTTTCCTAAAATATAAATTTTATGAAGTTTATTTTTTCCATGCCTGTATTGATTGATGCCTGATGGGTGCTCTTTACTTATTTCATCTATTTAGGTCCATCTGCTTCATCATTTTTGCAGTGCTAAATTTTTTGTCATTAATGAATGAGACAATAGAAGTTCAATGTTTTCCAGCATTGTTAGTTAAAAAATGTAAAAATATTTACATTTAGGAAAAGAGAGAAACCTGTACATTCTTTCAATGATAAGATTAAAGATACTATAATCAAGATGCCTGACACTACGCTGGAACACTAGAGCAACTTAATAATATTAGAAGTTATCATTATCACTTTTTCTGGCCACAGCAGCCACAGTGGTCTGATAATCTTTAGGCATATCACTAAGAAGAAACAGTAAAGATTAGAAGATTCAAATTGAGGTCCAGATGAGGAAAGACTCTGGACATGTGTCTTGAGACTTTACTAGTTCTCTGAAACCCAAGAGTGCCTTAGTTGCTTGCTTGTATGAAGTGCTGAGTTAACATAAATATTCTTTGAGAAATCAGAATATGGGTTATATACAGAAATGAGAAATTGGTTTTTTATTTGCAGGTCTGGCTTTGTAACAGGTGCAAAATATCAATTCAAACTGGGCATTAGTCTCTGGCAATGGGCATTGGTTGCCATTTCTCTGAATGGTCACTGTGCTGCCAGTATGGAAAGACTTTCTTAAGCTATCTCCTTATCTTGATGAGTTTATCAGCACCAGAAAAAGAAAGTGATCACTTAGAGCTGGCATGAGCTCAGTAAGAACAAATTATGCCAAACTAATTTAATTTCCTTTTTTATTCACCAAAGAATTATTAGATTAGAGGTCAGGAGCTTGATTCAAAATCCTGGATTTGGAAATGGTTGATTTCTCTACAGTAAGGATTCTTTTTTTTTCCATCACCAACTGAATTAATCTCAATATGCATTAAATTATTTCTATTGTTCAGATTAGAGTAAGGAAAAGTGATTGAATGCACTGGATTTCACTTGTAAGGCAGTCTTCATCAGGGTCAAATCTCAAAAGCTCTGATCTTCCATAGTGATTTTGTGATGCCTTTGATTATTGAATTAATCATGCTCTTATTAATTATCTGGCTATTTGCCTATCTCCATAATAATATGAGCACTTCAATAACATGGATGATATTACTTGTATTGGAGGACAGAGGACTTTACCTTATCCCGTATTGGACAGGTTTGAAGGTTGAAGTTATAGGGATACTTTTTAGCAAATTAAAACTAACCCAACATAACTATATAATTCTTAAAATAGTAAAGGATATTCATTAGGCTAGTAAATGTTATTTAAGACTGTAATAACTATTAGCCAGTTGAGGGAAATATGCAATGCCAGAAGACTTCACAATATATATTCTAAATTAATTATAAATTTACATGCAAATATAAACTCCAAGAATCAAGTATATATATAATACTTATATAATAATAGAAATTTCTTAAAGAAATCACAAAATAAAAATGCATCCATTTTCTGTATAAAATACCCAAAAATAAAATTATTTGCAGCTTCATGTTATCTTATTAAAAATAAATTATGACAGTTATTATAAGATCAAGTAAAAGATAATCATTCATTTATTCATTCAAACATATTTTGGAGGTATTAGCTAGATGACAGGTATTGTTATAGGTACTTATGATACACAAGAGAGCTGAGAGACTCTCATAACCAGTCCAGAGTCCATTCTATTAGGTGTTTATAATAAACATAGTATTTCAATAATGATTAAGTGCTTCAGAGAAAATGAAATAGGCATAGGGTTACTAAGGATGTTATTTATAGGAATCTATTTTTTCCTATCTCTAAGACTTTAATATTGATGAAGAATTTCTGATGAGATGTCAAAAAAATCATTCCTTGTCTTTGTTACTAGGAAATAGTATAAACAGATTCCTGTATCCTACCTCTCCATCACGCTAGCTTAACACATATGCTCACAAATAGATCTTTGCTTTTTCTGGTCTTCCAACTTGCTGATCAATGACTTCTTTCAAGATAACTCTGGTGGTGTTGCAAGTACATTGAAGGTGACAAGTACAATTTGCAGACTCTGCACATTTCTTGAAGTTCAGAGAAGTGCTGACATGCTGTAAGAAGGAAACAAATTGTCTAAGCTTCCTAGCAGAGGAAGGAGAATTTTTGATTTCTCTCTCCCTTTGGTTATGTTAGTCCCTAATTTGAGATTATAGAAACCTAATTAAAGATGAGGTTATATTCTGTATATTTTGTAAATATCCTTTCTTACTTCAGTATCCACTGTATATGTCCATAGGAAAATTATTTTTTTTCATCTACAGAATAAGAATGCTGAGTTTTTTAAACTTAAATGAGAGAACTAGTAAGCTAAAGCTGGAGATGGAAGCTTTGAGAACTACAGGGGAAAGAATTTATATTCAGCGAATTGAAATCTATGTTGCATGGGTAATACAGTGCTGCCTTTCACGAAAAACATATTCTTAATAGAGATGCTTTTATATACATTGAATACAGATATTTTTATTTATTATTTATATTTACATTATTTTATATATATTTATATATTATTTATTATGATGTCAGCTTTCTCTTTGCTTGATTGAATCAAAGGGACATATTTAGAAAATGGAGCTATTGGGGATAGAACAATGTTTGGCATACTGAGTATGGAAAAATTTTACTACTATATCAACTATAAAAATAGAAAGGAGCTGGTGGTGCTAGAGGTAAGGTGTCTGCCTTGCAAGCACTAGCCAAGGATCAGGACCGCGGTTCGATTCCCCTACGTTCCATATGGTCCCCCCCAAGCCAGGGGCAATTTCTGAGCGCTTAGCCAGGAGTAACCCCTGAGCATCAAACGGGTGTGGCCCCTCCCCCAAAAAATAGAAGGGAGCTGAAATTATTATGACAAATGGTTATAAATTCTGTGACAGTTTGCTATGGTGATACTATATTGTTCTTATATTTCCATAGGGAGTTGTCAGATTGTTAAGACTAGTTTCCCCACACCCCGGAGATCATTCCTGGCTCTGTTCTAGAGTTGCTCAAGCTAGTGTTCTAGGGACCTTATGGTTCCAGTAATTGCAACTGGGCCCCTGTCTGTAAAGGCACCCATTGTAGCACGTTGAGCTATTTTCTGGACCCGAATTTCCTTTTTATTATTATTTCTTGATTTTATTTATTTATTTTTTGTGGGGAGAGAACACCCAGTGATGCTGAGGGGTTACTCCTGGCTATGCTCGCAGAAATCGCTCCTGGCTTAGGGGACTATATAGGATGCTGGGAGATTGAACCACTGTCTGTCCTAGGTCAACATGTGTAAGGCAAACTCCCTACTGACTGTGCCACTGCTCCAGCCCCCGAATTTCCTTTTTAATTTAGTATTAAACAATTGTTTTACACTGAGGCATCAATTATTAATAGAAACATATACATCTCAAGACATCTTAATTCTACTATGGAGTTTAGGCAATGAACAACTTAGATTTCTTGAAACTTAGTGCCAAATATTTTTATTGAAACATCACATTTAAAAGAGAAACTAAAGGAAAAAAATGGTGAAAAATTTTAGAGGACACAAAATTTGTGCCTCAAACTTAAATGTATATATACTCACTATTGCTTTCTTTCATTTAAATGAAGTTTTCAAACACAGAAAGGAATGTGGAAGCATGTGGCATGAACCATTGAATTGCAATACCTAGGGCATGGAGCATTTTATAGTATTTTAGATCATATCGCACATTACATCAATAAGCATGTGTATATGTTTATGCAATATGTATAGATTAGCTGGCAAAGGATTCAATTAAGACATTATTTTATTCTTAAAAACTTTTTTGGCCACATACGCCAGTGTTCTTGGCCTACTTCTGACTCTGCTCAGGCCTCTTTCTTGGTGCTGCTACTCAGGACTCCAACCATGGCTTGATGCAAGCAAAGAAAGTAAATTAACAGTTGTGATATTACTCTGGTCCTTTTTAAATAAAATCCATTTTTATTGAGCACTTACTATGTGTCAGTAACTTGTCAGGGTGAGTATAGAGCAATGACCAAAGCCAAATCCCTACTTTCATTTTCACAAGATTTGAACATTACAAATTCACAAAGGACTATATCTTTACTACCAGAATGAATGACTAGAGAGATTATAATATAATTTTATGTTAATATTTCCTTGTTATTATTTTTATTTAAACAGCTTGATAACAAATATGATTGTAGTTGGGTTTCAGTCATGTAAAGAACATTCCCCTTTCACCAGTGCAACATTCCTATCACCAATGTCCAAAATCTCACTCCTCACCACCCTACCCCTGCCTGTACTCTAGATAGGCTTTCTACTTCTCTCATTCATTCACATTGCTATGATAGTTCTCAATGTAGTTATTTCTCTAACAGCACTCATCACTCTTTGTGGTGAGCTTCATATCATGAGCTGGAACTTCCAGCCCTTCTCTCTTTTGTCTCTGAGGATAATTTCAAAAATGTCTTTTATTTTTCTTAAAACTCATAGATGAGTGAGACTATTCTGCATCTATCTCTCTTCCTCTGGCTTATGTCACTCAGCATAATAGATTCCATGTACATTCATGTATAGAAAAATTTCATGACTTCACCAGATTATAGTATGATTTTTAATAAACATCAGGGAAGAGGTGTTCAGTAGACAGATAACTGAGTAACTGAGGAGAATGAACCATGTAGGTATTTAAGGAGAAGGGTTAACAAGCAAGAATTTGCTCTGCATGTGTCTTCTGCTTTCACTTTTATGGCACTGGACATACACACTTCAAACTCTGTAATCTTTGCTTCCTTGGATAGAAAGAGGAGATAACAAAATTTGACTAGTTTTATCTATTGCTTTTACTTTCTGAATTTGGGCTGATACAGCAAGTTTTGACACTTGATAGACCAGACAAAGCTATTATAACAAGTGGAAGAAAATTAATGATACACACAGGTACATCAGAACAGGAGAGAAAATGTTTCAATTTCTTAGTGAAGATATCAACTATTTTGAGAACTTGAATTTTAAAATAGTCTCAAACTCATTAATAGAAGGTACTGCAGGAGAGCCTTCCCATTTGTGTACCTAATTCTGGTTGCTTATTTTAGGTCTTTCCAGTGATGAGGTCATGGACTCTGGCTTTCCATTTAATTTTGTAACTGATTACCAGGTTGATGTCAGAAAGACTTATACTGCTGAACATTCAAACAATTTCTAGCTCAGGCATATTACAAGGTTACCCTTCTTCAGGGATTGATTCAAAGGAATTTTCCTGGATCATTTGTTGAATATGTGACCCTTCCCTCTAGTCCTTGCCTTGAATTATTTCTCAAACTCAGATGCAAAACAGTTATCCAAGGAGATTCTCTGGCTCCAGCATCCTTAGCATTTGATTTCACCATAAACTGCTTAGGGACTCTGTATCTTAAACAACTCTTTATAGAGACACTGTTTAAAACATAGTCTTTAAAATGAAGACAAAGGGGCATGGTAATGTAGCTCAGTTGTACAGTACTTGCTTTCCATGTGTCCATTCCTGGGTTTGGTCTTTGGTACCAAAAAATAAAATAATTTAACAAAATTTAAAATAAATTAAATAAGATTTTCTAAAGTTTTTATATTTATGAATATTTAAATATCTTACCTTTAATATTAAAATTTATTTATTTATTTATTTATTTATTTATTTATTTATTTATTTTTGTTTTTTGGGTCACACCTGGCAGTGCTCAGAAATTACTCCTGGCAGGCTCGGGGGACCATGTGGGATGCGGGATTTGAACCACCGTCCTTCTGAATGAAAGGCAAATACCCTGCTTCCATGTTATCTCTCCAGCCCCTAAAATTTTATTTTTTAAATGCTCTCTGATGTAGATTCTGAAATGGTATAGGTAGATAAATGGTCCCAGATAAATGGTCCTCCCCCCTTCTTTTTCTGATGCTGTCTTCATTTTAGTA
The DNA here is from genome assembly GCF_024139225.1 of Suncus etruscus. Lineage (NCBI taxonomy): Eukaryota > Metazoa > Chordata > Mammalia > Eulipotyphla > Soricidae > Suncus > Suncus etruscus. The sequence continues at coordinate 11,110,538 of NC_064865.1, forward strand.
TTTTCGATCCTCAGGAATTAGTCCTGTGTTAGAAAGTTGTTCCAAGTAATGCTCAGGAGACCATTTTAGGATTTATCACCATTTTCTTCACTTCAGAATGAACTTTTACCTTATTCTCCTAGCTTCAGTAGGAAATAAGTAAAATTAAGAATTATTTTATAGGGTTAAAGAGATAGTACAGAGGGAAAGGTATTGGCGTTGCATGCTACCTGCCCCCAGCACCATATAAGGTCTCCTGAGTACCATCTGAAGTGATCCTGAACATAGAGAAGGATTAACCATTGAACAAAGTGATTTCTGATCAGAGAATTAGGAGTAGCCTCTGAGCACTGCCAGGGATGGCTACTACTCTTTTTTAATTAATATTTTGTTGTTTATTTTCATGATTCTTCAGATTCAAGATGATGCTCACAGGCCACCCATCATTTCTATGGCCCTGTGAGCATTTTACTATGCCATATGCCCTTCCAGAACTTAAAATGAGAAGACTTGATGTTGGAGATACAGAAAAATAGAAAGCTTTTCTTTATTCCAAAACCTTGCTAGTGACTGAGCTAGGACTGCTGAAGAGGTATCAATTTCCTTTTCCAAAGGAAAGAAAGTTTACTGATGTTTGGACAGCATATTTTTAAATTTTTCTTCTTAAATATAACCCAGGGCACAATTGTCCATGGGATATAATTACTAGTATTATAAACGTGCCTTCTATTCTTAATGCTCATCTTCCATTTGCCTCCTACACCTCATCAGAGAACCTTTGAAGCAGCTATTTTATATGAAAGTGGTATTCCCATTTGTCTTGAATCTGGATGGAAGAAGAACTCTGAGAAGACAAGCATGCTGTATATATTACGTGGAGTAAATCACCTTCTCTCTTCTGACTTCAATGCATTTATCATAATGATAGTTCCATTGGGAGGACTTTTTAAATGCTTGTTCCCAAGCCATCATACAGACATGCTTCATCATTCATTCTTGTTTATGTTGCTTTTTTGTTCTCTCCTTAAAAAATTCTGAGAGCCACACCTCGTTGTGCTCAGGGGCTATTCCTGACTCTGAGATCAAGAGTCACTCTTGACAATATTTCATGTGAGGTGCTGGGGATTTGAACCAGTATCAAAGCCATTTCGGCCTCATGTCTTACCTCCAGTACAATCTCTACAATCCTGATGTTTTTTCTGTTTCATTTTGAAAGACACATGGAAAGCAAAAGGTTCTGACATGATGAATAATGGGGATGGAGGTTTTTCCTTAATATCTCTCTCAATTTTGCCTCCTTACTAGTTTGAATATAAGATTTTGGATTGTCATTCAAAGTCAAGAGGCATTTTACCTGTGCTTAAGCTTGTCCCAACAAAGAGGTACTAAGCCCAGAGGATGAGGCACCAATAATGTCTAAGAAGGCAGAGTGGGGAGACCGGGGCTGAGCACTTGAAAAGAGGAATGTTATAATAAAGCAGAAATACTTGGCAGTAGAGTCAGTTGAAAAATGATACCAATTACATAAAGCAAAATGCCACCCATCAAGCAGAACATTTTAATTCTCTCTATTCTAGGCTATTTAGAACTTTTTTGCCCAAGATTCAATATATTTCTATGAAAAATAAAAATGAAATCAACCCTATCTTCTAGGGAGAAAGGAAAAAAAAGAACAAGGAAACATTCCTCACATATTATTGGAGAGTTCCAGAGGCTGAGTACAGAAGCACCTTAACAATAATACTAATTCTTTTTGTTTTTCTTTTTTAGTTAAAGAGGAAGAACATGATTCATTTTATTGATGTTTAAATTATATGCATCTTAAAGAAGCTTCTGTTCTGATTGCTTACCTATACTGAGCTGTTTTAACCAACCAAAACCTTTAACCAAACTGTCTTCCAGGGTAAGTTTTCCTTCCAGTTCTGTCGGAGGTGGTCCAACACTCACAGCTGGTTTCCTGAGAGAGTGCCACAAGATGGCGACAACGTCACGGTGGAGAATGGCCATTCACTCCTGCTTGACACCAATACAAGCATCCTTGGCTTCGTGCATGTTAAAGGTTTGCGGAGTTTGCAACTTGGTGGTGGCATTTTTTTTTATACGTAATTTTATGAGTTGCAAGGGCAGGGTGGGAGAGCAGTTTTTTTTTTTTTGACAAGTTTTAGCACTTGGTGGATGAACTATTCTTGGATGGAAATGAGACTTGACTGAGAGGGAAGACTTGGTTACAAGTTGAAGAGAGCCTTTTGCTTTGGATTCTGAGAAGCACAGAGCTTGATGATTTTAATTTTTCAAAACACAAGAAAGTTAACTGTGTTCTCTGAAAGAATCTGATTCTTTATTCCAGCACTTTGTAGTCATGTTTGTTCAGGGCAGCCCCCACAATATAGTGAAATGCTCTGAAATCGGTTAATGCTGCTGCCTTTGAAATTCCCTGCCAAGAAAGCAATGTCTTCCTGCTTTTACACTGTTGTGGTTTTGACTTCCTGGTCCCATGGAAAGTCATATAAATAGGCTTCCTTATTGCAAAACTGGTCACATAGCTCTAGGGTCTAGGAGAGTTGGAAGAAACTGAGAATTCAAATTTCAATTCCTCGACCATATCACCAAGTGACTAAGTCTGTTATTCCAGCTCTCCGTGAGCATGTTTCCTTATCTGCTAAATAAGAATAAAAATCCTTGCTTTGTTTGGTAGATGATAATAAGGATTGGTTAGAAAAGTGACTGGATTTTTTTTTTCCTGGCAAATGAAAATTGCTTGGGAAATAGGATTAGTTATAGATTTCTATAAAACTCGACACTAAAACACTATTCTTTAATAAATATGTTTAACGCAGGAACATTTGTTCTTGTTAAAGTAAGAACATGGTTACAGATGGAAAATCAAATATTTCAAAGAGGTAAACTGATGTAGTTTTGATACCTGCATCTCAAACAGAATTATTTTTAAATCTAAATAGGGATTTTATTATCCTATATTCTAGAAAAATATTCTTTTCTAATAGAAGAGAGAAATGTTCAGGTTCATGAGTTAATTTGTGCCTTTTCAGGAAATCAGCTGATCATCTCAAATTTTTTATCTCAAATCTTTTGTGTTTCCTGTGTGTGTGTGGGTACCCACATATATAAATGTGTATACATGTATATGTATATATAATTAATGCTTATGAGGAGTGACACTATTAACTTCCTAAAAATAGTAATGACAAGTAAAATTTTAGACTTAGAGTCTCATCTCAAAGAAAAGATGTTTTTGCAGGCCCTTAACCGGGGCTCTCCACACAGAAGAAAAATTCTTCATAAAAATGACAAATCCTTCAGAATCTTCAGGATGTTTGTTCTTTATTGATATTATTTGAGAGATGTTTGCTAGCTGTAACTAATGATGAATTGAGTCTATATTTATTCTCTCCACTTAGATGCAGTTTTAATCTAAAAATGATGCAGCTAGAACCAGAGACTAAATAAACAAAGAGAGATAGCAAAGGCTAAGAAAATATAGGGACATATGGAATGTGCTTGACACTCTTAGAGAGCTGAAGAATATAAATACTTTCTCAACTTGTTTCCTTTCGAAAGTGGCTTTCCTTATTATTGTTGTTTTAGGCACTATTTCTTCTTCATATTATTTAGAATAAATAAGAGTAGTGGTTACCAATTTCTGTACAAAATGGAATGCAGAAATTGTTGACAGGTAGCAGAGTTGCCTAGAGTGAAACTAAGTATTTTTTTTATAATAGAGATGAGTCACAGCTTCTAGAAAGAATAAGAATGAAAAAATGATACAGAGCAAACTAGGTTTAACAGATAACTTATAAATGCTTAATAAATAGTTGAGTTATTCTGAGAAACAAGAAAAACTAAAAAATAATACTGACTATTAGCAATGTATACTAACACTAGAAAAATTAATTAGGGAGCAACTATAAAAGAATAAAATATTTAGATTTAAATATTAAATTCAGATACTTGGGGCCGGAGAGATAGCATGGAGGTAGGGTGTTTGCCTTCCATGCAGAAGGAGGGTGGTTCTAATCCTGGCATCTCATATGGTCCCCTGAACCTACCAGGAGCAATTTCTGAGTGTAGAACCAGGAGTAACCCCTGAACACTGCCGGTTGTGACCCCAAAACCAAAAAAATAAAATTCAGATACTAAGAATATAGACAGAACTAATTTGAGTGTGAGAATTTATATCCAATTTATTTGTATAGTGTAATATTCAAATTGAATCATGGATAGGAAATAAGGGCATATAATTCATCTGAGATAGCAACCTATATATATATATATAGACTTAAGTATGAATAACTTCATAATATCATTTAATGAAACCACATAAACGCAATGGCTTATGTTAAAAATATCTTTTAGTTATTTTAAATTTCTTTCCGTTACTCACATCCATCAGTATGGCTGGCTAGATTAGTCAATATCTTCTTTGGTACCCATTTAGTCCCAAATAGCATCAGTTATGGTGGGGATAATTTAAAACTATTTGCTAAGGAACAGTTGATAATACAGTGATTAGAACGCATGTCTGGCATGTTTTTAACTCAGATTAGATTTCATCTGACTCCCTGAGTATTATTGGATGCAGTAGCCTTGAAACTACAGATTGTTGCAGGATGTAGTCTGGGAGGCTCCCAGCGCAGCTGAATTGGTCCAGGAATCCTCAGAACTTGAACAGCATCATATTTTCAGGCTCTAACATTTAACCACTGGCCAAATTGATAGAGAATCACTATTGGGGGGTCTTGTCTTCTGACTACCACATGGGAGCACCCCTTCATGACCTCTTAATTGGTATCTGTGTTTCTAACTCATGGACTCCTTTGGTATTAGAACCTCAGTTTTTCTTGGGACAAAAATGTATATAAGAAAGATACTTTTTTTTTTTCTGGGTTTCCTTTTTCATCTGACATATCTTTTTCTAAAAGGTGGCCAATGAGATGTAAGGAAAGATGTATGGTTAGAAACCTGGAAAAAGAAATTTAAAGCAATGATCAATATAGGCATTTCTGATTTATACTTCCTTCTTCCTACTCCTTGCTGCTGGATGTAAATGTGATAGATGCTTTTTCAGCTTTCATTGTGGTTCATGAGCAGACTCCATAAGAATGGAAAAGAATGGTTCTTAAGAATGGAAAAGAGGGGGCCTGTGAGGTGGCGCTAAAGGTAAAGTGTCTGCCTTGCAAGCGCTAGTCAAGGAAAGTCTGCGGTTCCATCCCCCTGCATCTCATATGATCCTCCCAAGCCAGGGGCGATTTCTGAGCGCTTAGCCAGGAGTAACCCCTGAGCATCAAACGGGTGTGGCACCCCCACAAAAAAAAAAAAAGAATAGAAAAGAAAAAAAAAAGAAACTCAAATCGCTAGTGAATTTGGAATTGGTATACAAGGGGCACTTCTTACATGTAATGTTATTTTTTAATAATAGGTAAAAAAAAAAGCCTTCATTCCTTGGTCATTAAATTTTACTACATACACTAAAATAACTTCCAATCATTTGTGTAAATGTATATCAATTATTTTGAGTTCTTTTCTCAAGTCCTCCTGGTGGATTTTCATCTCATTTTTCTCTTTAAGTATAAGATCTAAAGTCTAATATTATCAAAGTTCTGATATCTCTGATATCTTTATTGCTCTTGATTTCTAATTCACTCTACTCCAGTTCTTACATGAATATTCAAGGCAGACACTTCCGGTGGACTTTTGCACACAGATATTCCTGTAACTAGACTACTTGCTTCATTTGTTTTTTGAGAAAAAGTAAATCTATCAAAGAGATATTGCTGTTCATTCCTTTTTCTTCTTCTTATTGTTATTATTCTTTTTTATTTTAGTGAAGCAAGGTAGTTTTTTTTTTAATTTTTATTTTGACCAAAGTGCATTACAAATCTTTCACAGTAATATTCTAGGTACATAGCGACATTGAATCAGTCTAGATTTATTTAAGATGTGAGGGAAGAAAAAAGAGAAAGTGCATGTTCAAGAGAGAAAATGAGCTTCTTCATTGTAGAAAAAGCAAAGAGACATACGGACAAGCAAGTGGGATACATGTTCAAGAGAGAACATGGACTTGAAGAACCTGGGCATTCATTTTATAAATATCACTATTCTCTCGTTCTGTTACACACAATCTTTTTATTTTGCTACTCTTTCTTCATAGCACATATCAGCACATAACATATCTACTTGTCATTCTTTTTTTTTAAATAAGTTCAAATAGGAAAATAACCTTTCAGCAATAATTATCACAATCTACTGTGTCTAGGGCTAGGGTTCAAAAATACATATTGCTTTTTATTTTTATTTCATTGAATTTATCCTTAATTGGGGGTGTTACCACACCCAGTGAGGCTCAGAAGCTATTCCTGGCTCAGTGTTTGGGGAAAAATAAGTGGTGTTAGGGTTGTCAGGGTTGACCATGGGGCAGGAAGTACGTATTTTGAATGTTGATTTTGAAATTAATGGACAAGTAAAATGGCCCAGAGTTAAGGCTCTGGATAAAACTTAAGTAAAAGTATGATTTTTAAACATTTGCTCTCTTAAACATTACTTTTTCCAGATAATTTATTTTCATGAGCCCTATATTGTGTTATTTTATATGTGAAATAAAATAATATAAAACATGCTATAAAACCATGTGTACACACATGTGTAAACAATGCACATATTAATATATTCTACTCATGACTGTACACCTGTGTATAAATAGTTATCTTTACAACCTTTTAGAAATATAAAATATACACCTGTGAATAAGTGGGCATCTTTATGACCTTTTGGGAATAGGTATTTATTTTGGTAAATTACTTCTCTGTTTCTAATTGCATTTAAAAACTTTTTCCACTAGTGAAGAGCCTCAACTCTCAAAAACCTGATTTCTCTAGTTTAGCTCTAACCTTCTAATGTTATTTTTTGGGGAGTCTCTAGATTGTGTGTATGTACTTGATGGATATTCAAAAACTAATAAATTATTATATCAGCAGCAGCATCTATAACAATTTATCTATGAGTAGTTATTACTCATTCTTATCATCTGAAAAAGTGACTGTGTGCATTTTCTCTGTTTTCCTAATACTATCACTTAACTGTGATAAAATGTGAGAAAGTTCAAGTCAAATTTAATTTCTTCAAAATATTTTAATGAACAAATCATAATGCACTAACGTGGAAGGAATGTCTCAGCTGGTTTTGAAAATGTCATCAAGAATACATTTTACATGGAATATGCACCCACTCTGAAAGGATTAGTGCTAAATAAAAGTGAAACTAGATCACCTAAGAGCAACATTTGGAACTACTTTATGAAAATATTGCATCCTCTATATTATTTTTCCATGAATGGAAGCCAAAATCTTAACATACAGTAGACCAGGCTCTTACATTGGGAAAACCAACACTTCTACATATGGTCCCTGAGAGCCTTGAATTTCTTGTGCTATACTTATATTTCCATCTATAAAATGGAATTAACATTTTTCTTATAAGTACAACTTATATAGTGGAAAGGAGGATTATAAAATTTGAAGGCTTTTTGGAAATGGTACCAGAGACAAAATTTTTCCCATTATTTATGATGTTACTTATATCATTCCCAAGTTTCCTTGAAAAACAACAGATAATTTGGTGACCATGTTAAGCCTTCAGTTTTATTTACTTTAATATGCAGACAACTCAGAACTTCTGTGTATTTACTATTTTTTACTTCTTAACTTTTCCTCCCTGCTTAAAAATATTATTTTTAGGGGCTGCTGTTAAACACAAAAGAGAATTAACCCAATCAATTAATACTAATGAGCTGGGATGGAAGTAGGCATATTGCCTGAATTTAGTTAATTATATTTTTGTTCTTTTATGTTAAGATGCCCATAGGCATTGCTGAATTAAAATTTATTATTTTATTGCAAGTAATTATGATGAGCAATATTAACAAAGGAGGCACATTACCCTCTTGTTACAGCCCTCATGCATCTTGGGAAGGGAAGCGTTCATACTTTCTGAATGAAGCAGTGCAATTTCTCTCTGTTCTCGTGATCAAGAAACTTGGCATGAGTTGACCTGGAAGATAATGCTTAATAAAGGGCCAATTAGAGAAAAATGAACTCTAAAAGTCCTTGCCCCTTTATTGTTGGACTTTCAGAAAGTTTTTTTTTTTTTTATAATGTGTCTTACAACTTACAATATCACTTTAAAATGCTTGAGCAGAAACTTGTTTCTAGTCTCTATTGCTGCTTAATAGTGCACTGATTTCCTTTAATGGGATTTTCTATTTCTTGGTCTACTGGTGTATACCAATGCAGTTAAATGCTTGGCAGGCTCTCGAGCCAGAAAGAACTGAATCTTTGTCTGGGCTCAGCCTCTTCCCAGTTTTGTGACCTTGACAAGTTTCATAGTGTCCACAAACCTCAGGTTTCTACCATTAGAGAAATGCCTATTGTGATGGCATCAGTAATAATGATGGAGGATTGTGATGATATTTGCTATTTATTATTACATGACACTACTACAATGTAGCATCCAACTCTTTCATATGTTTTCATTTTAAAATGAAGATATATTTGTAAAGTTCTTAGATCATTCATATTAGTTCTTTTTTTTTTCTTTTCTTTTTTTTGGTCTTGCTGAGAATAACAGAGATGAGTAAATATCAGGACTAAGATTCAGTTTTATGTGCAAATAGTAGCTATGTCTAAATACAAAGAAAACTGGATTGCTGCATTTGTTATATAATATTTTGTTTGTTTTCCTCTTGTTATCTTCAGAATGCATATTGAAGGATTTTTCTTTCAATGGCCAAAGAGGGCAGGACAGAAGAGTCTATCCATTTGATTGTTTTCATTTTCCATTTATTCTCTGAGTTGTTTTAACTTGGTGAAAAAGTGCTTGTATGGGGCAGTTTGGAATGTGGTCTCCTTTTCTCCAAATATTTGTTTATTCTATAGTTTTGAGGACACTTGGGTCTTTTTTTGGGGGACAGACCATTTGGGAGTTCTAGAGCATAGAAATTTATATTCTTGACTTCTTTAGTTGACAAATCTAATTTTGACACACAATGTTTCCTTATAGAGTTTCTTCATTCTTGATAAAAATTAAAGAATCTCAAAGTAAGTCATGAAGTGTATGGTCATATATATATATATATATGTATGTATTATAAGCATATGTAAATGTCTCTATAATATATTTACACATACCATATTCCTTTTTTAGTTTATTTTCATGTTTACTATTCTATGACTTGGGTGGTGCCTAGTTAGTTTTGTGCTCAACATATTTTAGTTGTGGTGTTTCTACACATTATTTTGGCAGTGCATACATATACTATGTAGTGGTATACTAACTATGAGAAAGAATTATAAATAGCAATTACACTGGGATCGCACACTGTTTATGACATGACCAGGGACTAATCTTTTAGCCTGAGATCTACCTATAGTCATATTGAGGGGAAAAAAAGCTGGTTTTTTTTAAATCCCAAATTTTGTTCAACTGTTTTATTTTAGAGGGTCCTGATTCTGCTTCAGTTTCTGTAGGTGCATGCTAAATCAATGCAGTCATGCAGAAATTCTGGGAAACGGGGTTCCCTGAAGCAGTATGTTCTCACTGTGCATCAGGTCTGTGTGAATCACTAAAAAGATTACCTTTTGCTCAAAATGTTAAGACTTCACAGATACCACTTTGAATCGAAAGAAAATATAGTTTAATCCAGAATAGAATGATAAATAAAATATTCTACACTTGAATGACCCCCTCTCATAATTTCAGCTAGGATGAATAGGTACAGAAAATGAAAGATGCTTGATTTCTTGCACTAAGATCAGAAGACTGGGTGCTTGAGCTCAACTCTGAGGCAGGCACAGATTCTCTGTGACATTAGATAAAGTTCTTGTCTGAAAATAAATGTACAAATGGGAAAATGCTGACTTTGTGAGGAAAAAGCATTTTTTACAACTGTTTGCTAGATGATGGTTATTTCAGGAGGAAATAGGGTAAAAATTTGGCAAAGCTTTCTTAATATTTTCAGGCATTGAACTCCAGAAGGTACTGGTATGGGCAAACACTTTAAAAGCAGGCTTCGTGAAGACAATGCATCAGAATTTTCCCGAGTTATTGGAATTTTTGCTTAAGTTTTATTTTTTTTTATTTTGAGCATTTATCTTGAGCATCATTTGTTTTTATCTTGTCAGTTTTAATGGCTAGCTGATATTACTCATTTTATGAAAAAGAATTTTGATAGCTATATCCAAAATTAACGTGAGTCACTGGTAAAAATTTTAATTGGCTAAGAATTTGAATTGATTTTATATCAACTGTTTACAAGTTTAACATTAGGGTATATTTGGTTCTTCCTCTTTTTTGCCTTTAGCAAAGGTACAGTCTATGTGATGAACTGAATGAAGTTGAAATCAGATCTATTTTTACTTGTTATATTACCAAGCACATAGTAGGCACTCAAATATCTATGGAATGAGTGAACTAATGTATGAAATCTGATCTGCAGAGTAGACTACAGTAGTTGTGAATTTCTCTATAATCAGGAATCTTCCTGGTAGTCTCACATATTAGTACATTAGTCCAGACAGTGACCAATTTCATTTACTATTTGTGTATCAGAAGATTGGAGACAAAGGCTTTTTAATGTGGGGGACACTTGGCTCTAAAACTTCTTATTTTTTCCAATCAGACATGGACTTAAATTATTTACCTCCAGAGAATAGTCCCAGACATACTTGATTAGCCTTAAATGAAAGATAAAGCATTGCTGTGAGAAAGGACATGCTTTCAATAGATGGGCAGACAGACAGATAGATAGATATTAAATAATTTACAGTTTCATATTTTGACAACTTGGATAATATAGCATGAAAAATGCTCTTCAAGGGACCCAACTCTAGCACAGAAGCCATGATATTTTCAGTAAAATAAGATAAATGTTTCCAACTTACTTCTTTAAAATCTTTTATTTGCTTTCCATTAGCCTTTGAGATCAGGACTAAATTCCTTAATTTGTCTTACAGGTTCCAACAGGACTATGTTTTTTCTTACCTCTTTCCTTCATTTGTTGATTAACTATTGTTATATTGCTATATCCTGTTTATGTGAATAGAGTGTAGGGCTAGAAAATGAGGATTTTTGTACAGCTTAAAGTGTTAGGAAGCTGACCATTCCATTACTATTTTTTTCAAATATACTGTAATATATCTGAGGAGATAGGACCATGAAAGGATATATTTACATAAATAATACTTTGAGGTGATAAAGAAACAACTATTATCATTTATTTCTAAAATGATTCTCACCTAACTAAATCATGCCTGGTACTTTTTAAATAAACAGATTTCTCAGAAAATGTATCAAATTGCAGGAGTGGTCAAACCTGGGAGGCTAATGAATCATTGAGTTAATATTGAGTTAATGCTAATTAAAATTTGTAAAAGAGAAGGAAGGAGATTATTTGAATAAGTAATTTTGTAGCTAGGAAGATTTGCTTGATACTGACTTTAAAATAAAAATAGGTTGTTTCCCACTATTTTTTTTTCTAAAAAGTGTCTCCTCTGTTCCCTATCTTGCTCTTTTCAGCCTCAAGCAGTATTTCTGAAACCAGGGAATAACTAGCAGAGGTCCTGGAGGTCAATGTTAAACTCTTTAATAGTAAAAAAAAAATTTTATTAATTTTATGCAGGTAGAAAAGAAAGAAGGATTTCATTAAGTAACAATTGATATCAGCAGTTATAATAGCAAAAGTCAGTTTTTGACATCTCAGTGCTTGAGGTTTTTTTTCACATATTTTTAACTAGTTTTCTTCTATTTCACTTTTGTAATTAGTATAGAATGAATTCATGCATAAGGTTAATTAATGAGCTTTATGTCTTGTAGAAAAAAATAAAAGTCTGATTAACTTAGAAAGTAGCATAGAGGACTGGAGTGGGCCATATGCTGGCCTGAACACAGCCAAGTGTAGCTCTGATGTCCCTGAACACATGGGTATGACCCTGGTCACTTCCAGTATCCCCAGAGCCCGAGAAGAGCCACAAAGTTGGGCATTAACAATGAATCGATCATCAGGTCCATATCACTGGGCTCAGTATTGCCAGGAATGCCTTTTCTCTAGATCCTTAAACACTGCCTACAAGGTTATTTCTCCCCACACACTCAAAGAAAAATGATGGAAAGACAGTCATAGCCTTAATTTTCCTTCTCAGTTATTTTAAATGTTGGCCTATCTGTAAAATCAAACTGTAATGCACTTTACCCAGGACAATTCAGTATGAAACTTCTGGAAGCCAAGATGGTATTTTTATTTTAGCAGTTAACTAAAGAACTGGAAAGAACAGTAAAAGTAAAGGAGAGTAAAAGTTGGTTAAGTAATTATGTGCAGGAATCAGCAATCCCATCCTTCTATTCCTCCACCTGCTAGATGCAAACCAACTTTAAAGTCTATAGTCACCTCGAGCAATAGCTTAACTTACATATCGAAGTGGTACTCAAAATGTTCCAGATCATTGGTGTCAGCTTCAGCATTACCTGGAAACTTACTAGAAATGAAAATCGGGGGGCCCAGCAGCAGGGTAGCTCTCCTGGTGATTCAGATGAATATTTAAGTTTGAGAACTACTAGCCTGAAACAATAAAGAGAACTATAGAGAACTGTCAGGACTGGAAGCCAATTAACTTGATCAAGTTACTCTTTACCCACAGGCTCTAAGACCCCTTGCAAAGAACAGTGGTAACTAGGCTGTCCCCACTGAAAGGGCCCATTCTGAATGGCAATTTTAGTAAGATGTTAGTTCCAGCAAGGGAAATAATGGTAGAAACTGTCTCCGTCACCAACAATTGTTAGCTGATCTGAACCAGTAGTTTTGTTTCTTACATGCTTTCTTCCTTCTTTCCTTTTTTTTTTTTTTTTCTTTCAGGATGTGGGGACAGTTTACACCAATTTTACTCAGGTACTACTTCTCATATGGGATGGCTCCTCCTGATGCTTTGGGAATCGTGGTGCTGGGATTGAACCCAGGCTTTCAGCATTCAGAGCATGTACCTAGCCCTTTGAGCCATCTCCCTTGCTGGTTTTTTTTTTTTGTTGTTGTTGTTTGATTGTTTACATTGCCTTCTTGACTATACACCGCAGTACTAATTTAGAAATTAGAATGTGGGACTATACAGCACAGGACTAATTGAGGAATGAGAATGTGGGGTGCATTTTGGAAAGGTGTAAAATCCTTTTAATATTTTTTGCACACTGAGAACATTTTTGCAAACACTTTGGAGTTCATATTTTATTTTTTTAATCAGGCAGAGCCATTACAATTAAAATATCGTTAGAGTGATTCTGGCAAGTATTGCAATAGCATGTTTTTTAATTAAAGAAAGAACAGGGGGGGATGCATAAGCAGCATCAGCTAAAGGGGAAAATTTCATCCGATATCTATTTTAATTGAAATGGAAAAAAAAATCTCTGCAGCTGCAGTGTGTGTTGTGTGTGTGTGTGTGTGTGTGTGTGTGTGTGTGTGTGTGACTCCTAGGTTTCTAGGTTTAGGTGTTTTGTGCTTGATTAATTAGTAGCCAGCCAGAGAGTCCATTCCCTTTGCCCCCAATCCTTAAAGCCTGATTTATGCCTCACATCCCCATGAATATGTGAGGGCTCAGGCATCTATTTCCTGAGCTGCTAGTGGATAGGATTATGGAGCGTGCACTGAGCTCTTGGGGGCTCTCGTTTGCCAGCCAAATTGATTTTCCGCCTCTCTGGCTAGGGACAAGCCCACCTCGAAGGCTTCCAGGCTCTGCTCCAGTGGTTCAGGCACAAGTCTAATCCGGATCTTGCCAACAAAGAAAGTTGTGTGCATCCCTATCACCGCATAGTTTTCAGGCTGGGACTCTTCTACCTAAACGCTACTTCCCTCCATCACCCCCCACCCACTTTCTCACCTTTTTCACATACACCACTTCTGTGACTGCACAGGACGGTAGGGAATAGCAATATGCTTCAATTATGTCCAACAACTCAGTCATTCTTTTCCAGACAGAGCAGGTTGTGCCCTTCTGAATGGATGATAATCTATGATTCTCCAGGGAATGGAAATTATAGTCTGTTTGATGTTTTGTTTCTGCAACTCTTAAAAGGCAATGCGATAAAGGTAGAAAAGTGTTCGAAGTTGTTAATTGAAGAACTGTGTTTTACAACGTTATTGGTGGTTGAGTTTTAGACATTTAATATTCTAGCTCCAATCCCACCCCTAATGTCAACTTTCCTCTACTAGGATTTTCAAGTTCCCCTCCTGCTCTGCCTACCCCCTCCTCCCTTCTCCATCTTGTACCTTTAACAGACATGTTTTGAAGTTTGATGGCTGTGGGTCTTTTCTTTTTTAAAAATTTTAGGTCACAACCAGCGTTGCTCAGAGGATACTCCTGGTTCTGCACTCTGAAATCACTCTTGGCAGACTCGGGCACTATGTAGGATGTCAGAGATCAAACCTGTCATGTCCAAAAATGCCCTTTCCATTGTGCTATCCGTTAACATCATGATGGGGTGGTTGTAGTTTTTAGTCTCTTAAAACTGATTCTGTAATTTGGATATAAAACTTTACCATTCTTCACATTGCTAATATATCTAAGGCCCCTGATTGCTCTTCCCCATAACCTTCCCTTCTGCTATTACTACTTCTCTTCCTTGATTTCTTTCCTTACCCTCCCAATACTTTCGGGTCAGTGTTGACCTATATTTTTCCTCTTTATTATATTATTCCTCATTATTGCATTATTCATTTATTCTCTATATCATAGGTAAGTAAGATCATTCTACGGTTTTCTTCTGGCTTACTTCACATGACATGATAACCTCCAATTCCATTCAAGTTCCATCAAATAGCACAATTTTATCATTCCTTAAAGCTGCATCAGATTTCATTACTTTTAAAGAAATTTTTCAAAGATTGTACAAAAATGTGAATAGAGGCTAAGCAAAGTAACTAAGTAATTTAGATTATATGCATCTAAAATGTAGAGAGTTAAAGCTTTTTCAAAATTAAATTTATTGGCTGGAGTGGTAGCACAATGGTAGGGTGTTTGCCTTGATTCCAGCTGATCCAGGATGGACCCAGGTTCAATTCCCTGCATCCCATATAATACCCCAAACCAGGAGCAATTTCTGAGCACAGAACCAGGAGTAAACCCTGAGTGCCACTGGGTGTGGCCTCAAAACCAAAAATTTTTTTTAATTTATATTTTTCTTGGGCCAACATGATTACAAATGGTATTAGTGTTTATGCTTTTCCTATCCAAAATTAAAGAGTTCAATTTCTGAATCATGAATGACCTAGTTTGGTAGTAGAGATTGATCTGAAAAGATGGGTCCTCAGATTTCTCTATAATTTTACTCCGTCTATTAATCTCTGGCTTTTCCTCTGTTTACATATGGATTCGTTCTCTTGGGTTCTTCCTATAATCTGACATTTGCTTCATATTCTTTCTTTTTTCGGGGGGGGTCACACCCAGCAGCGCTTAGGGGTCACTATTGGCTCTCAGAAAATGCTCAGAAAATGCCCCTGGCAGGCTCGAGGGACCATATGGGATGCCAGGATTCGAAATGCCATCCTTCTGCATGCAAGGCAAATGCCCTTACCTCCATGCTATCTCTCTGGCCTCTTGCTTCATATTCTAAATGAACTCTTAGTTCTATAAATTAACTCTAAATTTTGTTACTTAAACCTAGGTCTTTAATATGTCAAGCTGTGATACTAAAGGCTTAAATCTCCATTTAACTACCTTCAGAGTTCTTTGAAAGTTCTTTAGAAACTACCACAACCTGACTGAAACCCAACTACAATCATATTTGTAATCATGGTGTTTAAATAAAGAAATTGAAAAAAAGAATATGTATATGCTTCTAAAAAGTGAGAAAAAATACAAATACTGTAAAAATAAAAAAAAACGACCACAACCTTCTGTTTCTTTTTCTTCTAAAAATCAATTATTTGATCTAATCTCAGAAATATTTGCTCTTTCATATCTTTATGCTACTCTTTACATAGCAATCTATGAGTTTGTTCTCATATACTCATTTTTCTGTTTTCACTTCCAGATTCTCCAGAGACCTCATTCTCCTCCATAACTTTAAGCTCTATTAAGCACTATGTTAAACACAGGGCTTTATTTATTTATTTATTTATTTATTTATTTATTTATTTATTTATTTATTTTTTGGCTTTTGGGTCACACCCAGCAGTGCTCAGGGGATCCTCCTGGCTCTAGTTCAGAAATCGTTCCTGGCAGGCTTGGAGAACCACATGGGATGCCAGGATTAGAACCACCATCTTTCTGCATGCAAGGAAAATGCGCTACCACCATGCTATCTCTTTCGCCCCCATAGGGGCTATTGAAACAAAAAGTATTCACCAAAAATCCTGGATTTTGTGATGTTCTATTGTCAGGGAAGTTGCCAATAAGAAAAACAAGTAATTTCAAAAGTGTATTCTCATAATTTCTTTGGAGAAAAATGTGGCAGAAAAGATTACCCAAGTGTTTAGTGGTTCTTGGTGGGCAATGCACACTGAGAGGGAAAAAGCTGTGAGTAATGAAGGAATAAGAATTTCTAAGATGGGACTGGAGAGATAGCATGGAGGTAAGCTGTTTGCCTTGCATGCAGAAGGTCGATGGTTCAAATCCCTGCATCCTATATGGTCGATCGCTCAGCCTGCCAGGAGCAATTTCTGAGCATAGAGCCAGGAGTAACCCCTGAGGGCTGCCAATTGTGACCCTCCACCCCAAAAAAATTTCTAAGAGACAGGAAGATTGAGTCTAAGGAAGATCTGAAGGAGAGGAAGTCAGAAAGGAGAGTCTTAAGGTTTTTAACTACCTTGATTTTGCACATGATATGACTCATTGGAGAACTTGGCTGTGAAATCACAAGCTAATAGTTGCATGAAGAGTATCTCTAAAGGGATCCGAGATACCTCTCAAGTGGTAGAAACAAGCATACTATGTATAAACACCTGAATTTGTTTTCTGACACTTCATGATTCCCTGTACACCATCAGGTGTGACTCTGAATCAAGTTTGCACTCATAGACTGAGAGTCACTGGAAGTAGCTCCAAGCTCCAAGTTGTAGCACTCACATTAAAAATTAAAAAAATATACATTAAAAGTTTTAAGAAGAAGGTTTTATTAGAATAGAGGCAAGACCAGGAACAGGGTGTTGAGTTAAAAGGATGGTATAACACACTAGGGACAAGGTGGGTGAATCAGATAACAGTGATAGCTGTGGAAGTAATGAGTTGTTGGATCTTGGGAAGCACTTTAAGAGAAAACTGTGTTCAATTTCCAGAAGATTTGATTGGTTGTGGTGTGTGGGTATGTGAAAGTCAATTCTGGGGTTTTCTTACTTGGGGACTGAAAGGCTGGAGTGGCCACTTATGAGATGAAAATGACTGGGGATGATCAGTGGAGGGATTTATATATTGGATGCTCTAGAAAAGGATGCCTGAGAAAGCTCCAAGTAGAACTGTTGAGTAGAGAATTTGATATATGACTCTTGAGATGAAGTCTGGGGTCAACCTTGGAAAAACATAAAAATTACAAATCATTAGTTGATGATATTTAAAAGCTTAAGACAAGATGACACGACCATGACACCATTCATAGTATGATAAAGATTGTGGTGAAAGAAATGAGGCTTGGGACATTTCCAATACTGATTGGCTGAGGAGATTGGGTGGGGGTACTTGGGAGGTAGAAAAACAAGAAATGCACATTGCTGCATAGTGAGGAATATGAGTTTCAAGATAGGTGTAACCAGGAAGCAATGGTTACTTATGAAAGGCGAGGAGCACTTAACATTGGACTCAGGAATGTGGTTCCTCTGCTGACCTTGGCAAGACCTATTTTGGTGACATTGAAGGTGGGCCAACAAAGAAGGATTCTAGAGCGCCTAGAGGGAAACAACTGAAAATAGCGGTATAGCCTTTTGAAGAGTCCTATTGTTTGATAAGATCTTTAAACTTACATATTTTTGGTCAGGAATCACATAAAACCATGTACTTATTTTCTTAACACACATAATAAATCATTTTTGTGGTTATTACAGAGGATGGCTAATTGTAGAGTTAGCCAAAAACATGTTTTGATGTCCTTTGCAAACATTCGCTAGCTGCTAAAAGTCTGTTTTACTTCCCTTTCAAAGAAATATAAGAGATGTTTAATGGAAAGAAGTGATTACATGTAAAAAGTTGTGTTCATTTATTTACTTTAGAGGGAAACTAACAATAATGATGGTTGATTGATTTTTATAAAATTACCCAAGGTCACTTGTAGGACAAACTCAGCTTTCATGAACAATCATAACAAGCAATTTAAGGGTCACAGCCAAAGGCTGATTTCGACCCTGCTCTTTATTTTAGCTTTCCGAAATGGGGTCAAACACTATAATGTGTGAAATAAAGTCCTCCCATGTCTTCCCCCTATTCAACTAACTGTCCTTTAAAGCGTCCCTCTGTATATTTGTTTTAAGCTAATAAAGTGTGAGGGCGAATAACTTGTGGTGATTTACAGAACTAGATTAAATGTATACTTTGTACTTCACACTAATATGTTTTACTTTAGTAATCACTTAGCACTATCACAACCAAAAAAGAGTAAATTTCTTTTCAAACTTTCAATTAACTAACATTTTTGTATACTTGCCACTGACAAAATAAAAAGGGAATCTTTTTAGCAGGAAATAGCAGTTATCATAATTAATAATTCATGTTTATACTACTCTTGCCAACATGAGTCACTCATTTTCTTTGAACTAATCTTTTCCCTCTTCATTAACATCAGTATTAGTTCCTGCAGTAAGTGACATTTAAAAATATCTACAATTTTCTTCTGTAAACTTAATATTTTCCTTGATCGTACAAGAGCCAAAATTCAGGTTTATAAATTTATCCACTAATCCTTGTAATCTGTCTCAAATCCTTTATGAAATGAGGCGAGCTGTATCTATATTAACAAAAGTTAAATGAGTCATATATAAACAAGCCATAAGCAAACTTCTTAGGTGAACACATGTTTTTACTTAAAAGTAACCCTGATAACAATCATAATAAAAAAAAGTTACTTGATGGTTTGGGTTCTGTACATCTATATGTACATATATATTACATATACATATATGTATATACATGTATATATGAATACACACATATATGTTGGTTCACTCTACCTATTCTGGGCAGAAAATACTAACTTTAAATTTTCTGGTCTATGAAATTTGGTGCATGATATCAGCATGACACTTGTTTTGAAGGACATTTAAGACAAGGATATTGTAGGTGCTTGACCAGAATTCATGTGTTGTTTTTTTCTAGTGAACTTCAAAGTTCACTACAGTATAGAAGGAAGATGTTATTTGGATATCTACATCAAAGTCATTGAAAAATCAAAACATTCTTTTGTTGTTTGGGGACAAAGTTGGTTGTGTTCGGGCTTATTCCTGGATATATCCTCAGGTGTCACCCCCTAGAAGTGGTTAGGGAATCGTTTGCAATGCTGGGCTTAAACCCAGGTTGGATACATGCAAGGCAATGACTTTATCTTTGGTACCATCTCTCCAGTCCCCTAAATGCATTGCTAATGATTTGGGGGCCACACTAAGCAGTACTCAGGATTTACTCCTGGCTCTGAGCTCAGAGATCACTTCTGGTAAGCCTCCGGGGACCATCTTCAGAGACAGGCATCAAAATTGCATTGGCTTTGTGAAAGGCAAGGACCCTATCCTCAGTCCTATCTTCCCATTCCCAACCCTGTAATTACTTTTCATGATGTGGATGTTAAATATAACTGGAAGAAGCCTCAATTAAAATGGGATCATATATTCAGTGAGAAAACAGACAAACCCATGATCTGTGGCTCTTAATGAGACCAATTTTGGGGAACCAAATTGACAAGAAATTTTATGGTACTTATGAATATATGGCAGGACAATAACTGAGTCAAGACAGGAACCTTAATTCTATCCCCTGACTAATTTGCTCAATAGACTAATTTAGCTTTTCTGGACATTTATAATGAAGATACCCTGTTTTACAAATCCATTACGTACCCATTTAAGATAATTAATGTCATGTGGTTCTGAGTGGAAAGTGCTTAATAAAGAAAAGAATAGGACCTGAGGCCAGAGCAATAGCACAGCAGTAGGGCATTTACCTTGCACAAGACCAACCCCAACAGATCTGGGTTTGATTCCTGGCAAACCATATGGTCCCCGTAGACTGCCAGGGGTGATTTCTGAGTGCAGAGTCAGGAGTGACTCCTGAGAGCCCCCGGGTGTGACCCCCAAACCAATAAATAAATAAAAGAAGAATGTGACCTGTTACTCTACTCCCATTTGTTCTCTCTACCATACAGGAGGATATATGATGTTTATTGCATTTCTAATGATTAGTATTATCATTGTGATGACAATGGAAAGATAAACTGAAGTCAAAATTCTAGGAGGGGCTTTCAAAGTAGTACCACCACTTTAGCATTAAATCTATTAATTACCAAAGGAGAGTTTATTGATTTTTGAATACTTGGCTTTAGACTATAACCTATTCACAGTCTTTACAATCCATAGAGAGATGTTGGAAGGAAATGGTAGAACATGGGGTCTCATTATGAACTTTGAGTAGAAACAGCAGTCATGTGGAACAGAGAAGAGGAGAGTGATGTTAGCTACTGGCACCATCTCAATGAGTTGCAAATAGGTATCAGACTCTACACTAGAAAATCCTAAATTCCCTAAATGAGGGAATAACTTTCTAAAAATGTTATATGGATGGAAATGTACTAGACAGCCATGGTAAGGTACATTATTATAAAGGGAGACTGGAAGAAAGAATACTTTAAGGAGTCTAATTCTGAGTGAAGATTCTGCAACTGTCACTTCCAGTGCATGACTCAGGCTTAACTTTGAAGACTGATGCCATAAACAGACCCAAAGGAAGCCCAAAAGATATTTTAAAACAGAGAAAAGGTCAGGGAATAAGTGAATGGCATATTTGACTTAGGGGCCAAATATTTATTGATTACAATCTCTACTATGATGGGAGCAAACAAAAATAACTATGGGCATCTTAAGGTTATTTCTCCTCATTCTCTTATTCCTTTAGAATGTGTTTAAATACTTCCAGTTGGGATTTCTGAAAAATAATGATCCAATTTAATTTGGCACATGGATTTTTGAACTAATTTTATTTTTTGATCAGTTATATTTGTTTTTGTTTTGTTTTTGTTTTTTTAATATATTTTTTATTTAAACAGCCTGATTACACACATGATTGTGTTTAGGTTTCAGCAATGTAAAGAACACCACCCATCACCAATGCAACATTCCCATTTCCAATGTCCCAAATTTCCCTCCTCCCCATTCCACTCTAGACAGGCTTTCTATTTCCCTCATACATTCTCATTGTTAGGATAGTTCACAATGCAGTTATTTCTCTAATGAAACGCATCACTCTGTGGTGAGGTTCATAAAGTGGGCTGTAAATTCCAGCCCTCCTCTCTTTTGTGTCTGAAAATTATTATTGCAAGAATGTCTTTCATGGGGCCGGGCGGCGGTGCTAAAGGTAAGGTGCCTGCCTTGCCTGCGCTAGCCTTGGACGGACTGCGGTTCGATCCCCCGGTGTCCCATATGGTCCCCCAAGCCAGGAGCAACTTCTGAGCACATAGCCAGGAGTAACCCCTGAGCGTTACCGGGTGTGGCCCAAAAACCAAAAAAAAAAAAAAATGTCTTTCATTTTTCTTAAAACCCATAAATGAGTGAAAACCATTCTGCGTCTTTCTCTCTCTCTCTGACTTGTTTTACTCAATATAATAGATTCCATGTACATCTATGTATAGGAAAATTTCATGACTTCATCTCTCCTGATAGCTGCATAATATTCCATTGTGCATATGTACCACAGTTTCTTTAGCCATTCATCTGTTGAAAGGTATCTTGGCTGTTTCCAGAGTCTTGCTATGGTATATAGTGCTGCAATGAATATAGGTGTGAGGAAGGGATTTTTGTATTGTATTTTTGTGTTCCTAAGGTATATTCCTAGGAGTGGTATAGCTGGGTCATATGGGAGCTCGATTTCCAGTTTTTGGAGGAATCTTTATATTGCTTTCCATAAAGGTTGAACTAGACGGCATTCCCACCAGCAGTGGATAAGAGTTCCTTTCTCTCCACATCCCCGGCAACACTGCTTGTTCTCGTTCTTTGTGATGTGTGCCAATCTCTGGGGTGTAAGGTGGTACCTCATCGTTGTTTTGATTTGCATCTCCCTGATGATTAGTGATGTGGAGATTTTTTTCATGTGTCTTTTGGCCATTTGTATTTCTTCTTTGTCAAAGTGTCTGTCCATTTCTTCTCCCCATTTTTTGATGGGATTAGATATTATTTTCTTGTAAAGTTCTGTCAGTGCCTTGTATATTTTGGAGATTAGCCCCTTATCTGATGGGTATTGGGTGAATAGTTTGAACTAATTTTAGACTAAGAATATCTGATCTTTATGTCTCATCAAACCCTCATTTTTGCATAATTTGTTCTTTGAGAAACTCCTGATGCCTTTCTCTCTTTACTTTCTTTGTCTATATCTAGCAATGTATAGACTGAGGCAAAATATAGATGTGTAGGGTAAAAGCAATAAGATATATGTTTCAAGAAAATGGGTGTATATTTGTATATATTTGTGTGTCACTAAAAATATCTAGGTAGTTAAACTATATTATGGAAAATGATATAATCCTGGATTCAATTGTCCAACAATTATATACTGAATATCAACGACCTATTTCTGTTTTAGAACTTGGAATATATAATAAATAAATATAATGGAATATGAATGAGTAAAGATAAAATCTTGACTTTTGCTACATTATGGATAGCACTAGAGGGTATCTGTATAAGAAAAGTAAGTCATATTAAAAGAGACAAGTATTGGATGACTTCACTAAAATGTAGACTAAACAAAGATGTTTATAAAAGAGTAGCTTTGGTAATCAAACTTTTGGATTTTGACCACAGAACTTATTTTTACTAAGTGGTAGGGGAGGATCTGAGGGGTGCAGAAATAATGAAGAGATGAACTGGAATTGTTTTAAGATAAAGTACAGTGGTAGTGGGTCTTTGGCATTTTCATGGTAGAGTAGATATAGTACTTTTGACCAAAAAAACATATGAAGTTAGTACTATAATAATAATGTTATTTGATCAACCATACAATTTTTTAAAATTAGACAAAAAATAGAAGAGACAAGTTTTTTAAGAAGTATATATTCTAGTGGGGAGAGTGAATATCAAATATACATGTAAATGTAAACATATACATATACCCATGTAAATAAGCATGTGCATGCAAACATATATCTGTGTAAATGTAAAGGTTGATAAGTATTTGATAAATATAATAATGGTAATAAAATGATGATGATAAATATTATGAAGGAAAGCATATTTGGATGAAGGACCAGAATATTTTATTTTATATAGGCTGGGAAGTGAGAAGTAGAAATTGAATAGGCACATATAGGACTTAATCATGGGGGTATCTGGCAGGAGAACACTATAGGATATGGAAGCTATGTGCATATATTCTTATAATATATGTTTTAATATATATTTACCAAGATAATATATATTGGTAAAGCACTATTATGGAGACATGTTTGGAACATGTGACTGAAGTAGTAAGTTTAGAAGATTATGTTGAAGGGGGTATTTGAAATGCGTGGGTGAATCATGAAGGGCCTTTTGTAGCCCAACATACGGCTTCTAACTTTTATTCTAAGTTAGATGTGAGGATATTGTATAATTTATAAAAGATTTCTGTGTACAATATAATGTTTTGATTGTGATAACTCTGCTATAGGATAGAGAAACCTAGTCCCATGTCTTTCAAAGGGAGAAATATCTAATAGACCATTTAGTTGAAAGGGATTTTTTTCCAATATGAAATGCTTTATTTACTTTGGAAAGTTTGATAAGATACTTTCTTCAATATATAGATTATAGATCACTGTAAAAGAAAGTCTGAAGATTTAAGTATCTTTAATAGCTTAGGTATTTCACATTAAATATAAAATTCTTTTTAAATGATAGTATTCCAATGCGAGAGAAAATGTCAACATGTACTTTAAATCCCAATAGTATCTAGGTTATTTGAATGCAAATAAAAGAAACAACTTTACCTGAAAAATAGGAATTTACTAGAAAAGTATTGATATCTTATAGACTTAATGGAAAGTTGGAAGAAGCAGGTAGAGAAGCAGAGAACAATCAGAAAACTGTCACTGGCAAATGTTGTTTTAGATACAGAAATTCTTGTCAGACTTATTAAGATAACATATATTGAACTACTGAGATTTTTTATTCCCAAATTTCATTGCCTCTTTGCTCCAGAGTGCCTTCAAAGCCTGAGTACTTGACTCAGAATATCAACAGCATATCTTGATTGATAGTTCCATTCAACTCTATTTAATAGAGTAGAGTAATTTAATAAGGAAATTTGGGTTCATTATCAAGAGAAAGTTAAAATGAATAAATTAAAGTGCTACCTATGGCATCATGGTAGCCTTCATTATATGTCTTTAATTTTAATATAGTTATTATCATTGAAATTTGGACTAATTTTTTATTTATACTTCTGTTTACCCCTTTTTAAAAACATTATGAGTTGTTTTAATTTGCCATAAAATAACAAAAATGATGACCCTGACTTAGGTAGTCCTAAATAAAAGAAAGTATTTAGCTAGTCCTAACTTGCTGGAAATGTAGGTTATTATCATTAAATATAAGATGAAAAAAATTCCTTGAATAGAGATACTTAAGCTAAGCTGGCTCAGTAGTATAGAGTTTCTACACTTGAGTGGATGGTTCATTCTTTAGTTTTCTAGAACAGAGGCAAGATGATTATAAATTTTAGCAGAATTTTATTTATTTTTGGTGGTTTTGTTGAGGAGGAATGACCTTGCAGTGCTTGGAGCTTACTCCTGACTGTGCCAAAAAATCACTTCTAGTGGCCTCAGGGACCATGTATGGTACAGGGATAAAACCCAGGTGCAAGGTAAATAAGTACCCTACTTTCTGTGGTATCTTCTCTGCAACAAAGACGATTTTAGATATTAGAAGTGTTAAGGGAAGGTGGACTTCATCTCCCATGGACTGATAATCTTCTCTATTATCTTTAGGTGGCAAGCTGGTTTTCATGGGTCCAGGACCCATCGAACTCAAGGCACATTCCATCCTTGTTTCTGATGGTGGAGAGCTTCGGATTGGGTCTGCAGACAAGCCCTTTCAAGGCAAAGCTCAGATCACACTGCATGGCAGTTCCCACTCAATCCATTTCTTTCCATATGGGGTCAAGTTCTTGGCGGTGAAGAATGGAACTCTATCCTTGCATGGTGAGTGAGTTATTTGACTAGAGAATGTGACATAGAGCTGTGCCTAGTCCCTTTATGTCCCTTATGTCTTAATGAGGATATTATAATTTTTGTGACAGAGCACACTATGTTTCCCAAGATTTTGCTTATATTTATCTAAAAGTATAAATATTTCCCCTAATCATCAGGAGATTAGTGGCTCATATCCCTATACATTAAAAAAACCCGTTTTTCTGAAAGTGAGCTAGACTTGCTTTAGTTCTGTCTTCAATCTTTTGATACCATTAAATGGGTGTATGTCCTGGACACTGGTCCATGACATGGTAAATATCACCAAGTAGACCAAAGTAAAACAGTGATTTTTAACCTTTTTACACCTTCAGAACTGCAGTGGTCTGTAGAGAGGTGCTTGAGGAATGCTCCTTTAGTACATAAAATGTGAGTAGAAATGATGCATTATTTGGCTCCAGTTGAAGTTCTAAGAGTTAGAATGGGGAATAAGAAAAATAGAAAGAGGAAGAAAAAGAAGAGAAAGAAACAAGAAAGACAAAGGAGGAAGAAAAAAAGAAGAACAACAAAAACCAACAATAACAACAACAGAAACAAAATATGTCTGCTAAAGTAGCAGATAGGGGAGAGGGCAAGGAGAGGACTGGAGGGAATTGGGGGACATTGGTGTCTGGAAATACCTACTGTTGAACTGTGTTTTACATTGCAAGACTGAATAGTTCAATCATGAACAACTGTAACTGAAAAAAAAAGAAATGAGATCACACACACGAACAAAACACATATGATCATAAAAGGGGGGCAGTGTGAAAGAGAATGAGTTGAAAATGGAGGGAGGGAGAGAGATGAGAGGGAGGGAAAGAAAGAGGGTGAAAAGAGAGAAGTAGAGAGAGACAAAATAGAGGCACTGGTGGGAGATGCAGAAAATGTACATCGATGAAGGCATGGTTGTTGGAACATTATATGACTAAAACTGAACCATCAAAAACTTTGAATTCTATACCTCACAGTGACTCAAAACAATTATTTATACAGTCTTAAAATCCAGTAAAATTATTCAGGAAGAAATTCAAAATGCTTCCTGTACTTTTGTATTATTCTATGGAATAATATTTTTTCTCCTTTAAAAAAAATAAATAGTAAATAGTGTCACTGATTGTATAACTCAAGATCCATGAAGTTTTTCTGTCTAGTTAGCACATCAGTTATGAGTTTCAAAATTGGGCTGTAATCCAAACAACTCTTTTTGTCACCAATCCATTTTGTTGTTTTTTTACCGATGAAAAAAAGAGTTGCAGAACAAGAGGGAACTTTTTATTTTTATGTTTCCATCAGCCCTTGAGCCACGTGAAGGACCTTAAGAAGAATCCTATGGTGTGACAGATGCCATATACTCTAGGTAGAGATGGAAACTCAATAAAGAGTGAAACTCTTCTAAATCTTTTACTCTGCTTCTTTTCTTCCCTAACTTTCGATCCTAAAGGACAAGCAAAAGAGCTCATGAATAGAACTTTTGAAAGATACTCTATGCTCCTGTGCTTAAACAGATATCAAGACAATCCATTAGTGCTAGCTTACAATCAATATGGCAAGCAATTAAAGCAAAATGAATAATTCCAATTGGTTTTGAGAAGATTATAAGAAAAATGCTTCACCAATCACAGAAGACGGATTAAAATGACACTGAGGGAACAGAAATTCTAGAACCACAAAGAAAGACTTCATCATAAGTTCCACTCCTTGACCTGTACAGATACCGAGATCTCTAGATAGAGGTCTGACTTTATCACCCAGGACAGAGCAGAAGTCTTCCATACACCACAAAAGCACCAAGGGGAGAGTAAATGAATCTGAAAGGAGTCTATAGTTAATCCCATGACAATATACTTCAAGGATGGAGAAGCCCTGTATCTCTTAGGCCAAAGGAATTCCTTTTCGAATGACCCCAAAATTTACTGTGGTGGTGCAGAAGGGGAAATAAAGGCAAAAAGCACAAAACATTTTTTATTTTATTATAAATTTTTATATATTTATTAATCTAGTTTTTGTCGATTTTTTTGTTTTTGGTGTGGATATTTATTTATTTATTTATTTATTTATTTATTTATTTATTTATTTATTTTTCTTCTTTTCTCTTCTTCCTTTATGCACTCTGCCATGTTTTTCATCTCAAGACCATGGCTTTTATGTGGTGCTTATCTTTATTGTTGGAGTGCTCACTGGATATTTTATTTGACACTTCTTTTTGTACTGTTGTGGTGTTTCACCTTCTTTTTCCCCTTTGTCTCTCAAACTGAGGATGAGAGCCTCTAGAAGGACTCCGCCCATTTTCGACGTTTTTGATTTTACCCCAGTTTATTACTTTTCCTTTCTTCAAACAAAACCACATAACTTAAACTATCTTTCCCAGCCTCCCAATTAGAGGGGGAAATAAGGGAGGCACCAAGACCCAACAGGTGTAGGATCACTAAGTAGTAGCTGGGCATAGAGAGGACCACTCATGCTAGCAGCCCCGGGGTGAGGGAGGAAGTTATGGGAGGCAGGATGGGAATGGAGGTGGAGAGAGGACAATTCAGTGATGGAAATTCCCCTGATTTTATGTTAATATGTACCTAAAATATTATTGTCAACGATATGTAAGCCACTATGTTTAAGATAAAAATATATTATTAAAAAAAAGAAAAATGCTGCTTTTAGGCTGCAACATTCTCTCCTTTCCTCTCATTTTTATCTTCTTCCTTTCTCCAATCCTATATGTCAAGGAAGAGATTGTTATCAATTATTGTTTCACCCTTTTGTTGAAAAACCTCCCGTTGTAAGAGTGACTAGGATATTTCTTGAATCATAGAGCTATTCATGAACCTGGGAGAAAAGAAGCCTTTTTTTCCCTCTGATGTGGTGCTGTATTATCTCATCTATTCACAAGAAATAGTATACAGAAGAAGGCTTAACCATTGGCTGACAGGGAGTACTGGGGTGCAGGTTTCTGAGAGAATCCCAACCTTAGCCTGTGGCCCATCAATCCTCTCCCTTCACCTCTCTCCCTCACCACCTGAGGTCTCAAACAGATTTCCCCTCTGGCCTGGCAGTAGATCATGGGTAAAATCGTTACATAATTTGACTAGCCTTTTCCTAGGGCCAGAGGTGGGTCTGGTTGACACTAGAGCTTGAGGGGGAAACTAATTTTCTTTTGCTGTCAAGTATGCAAAACAGTGAGCAACTTGATTCACTCCTGTGTATCCCCAAAGTCCCTCATGGCCCTAAATTCACTCTGCTTTCCAGATAGTATAGACAGGAGAATCACCTATTTCAGTGTCCATAAAGCACTGAATGGAAAAAGTGGAAGAATGTTAAAAGTCCAGGGTACTCTGAGGTTCCTTGAGTTTTAAAAATCTGGAGATGGTCTCAGGAATGTGAGTTTCAGTATTAAACCTTGATGGACTTGATTCAATGAGCCCTGATAAAGCATGATAAAACCTGTGTTTATTAGAGCTTAAGAGTTTTACAGTCAGAGATTTCTTCATTTCTGCCTCTATTCAGCTATGAACTTGGGCAAACAAATCTATAATCTGGAAAACCCAGGGTCTACCTTCTACAGACCTTCCTGGGAGCTTTTGTGAGTAGCTGGTACAAGGTAACACTAAGCGAAGTGGGTTGATGTCTATTTTGATCCTATTTTTGTTGTCTTTCCCTCAAAACATTACATACCCTGGGAAGGAGCGTTAGTTTAAAATTTAATATGCATCAAATCTGATTAGAGAACATGCTGTTGTTAGTCTGGCTCTTTTGATCAGAGCATGTATGAGAAAGCTTTCAAAGGATCATGCTCAAGTCTTCTGCTCTGTTTGTGTCACCCAGTGAATACCTTTTGATTCTTGTCTCTCCTGCTGCAGATGCTTCCCAGCAGTAGATGTCACCTATCCCTCGAAGTTAATACTACAGTTTCTTAGAAACCCAGTATAGTTAGAAATAGGGCACTTCAAAGTAAACAGAGGCATTTTATTTTCTATGCTCACTCTAAAGAGGACTTAGTTTGACTCCAGTTCAGGTCCAAGAGAATCATACAAATGGATCTGGATGTCAGTCAATAATAGAGCTTGGCCCCCCTCTCCTCTCCCTTCTCATTCTTCATTGCTGCCCTTGTAACCCTTCTGCTCCAACTGATTTTTATCATAGATTAAAATCACTAAGCAAACAGGCTTTGCTGTTCAGCTGTCATGAAGAAAGATGGAGTTGAATGCACATTTCATGTTTTTCTTTTAATGTATAAAACTCTCCGATTCATTTTTTTCTCTTTTTTTCCTCTCACAAACATGAAGACACAAACATACACACAACATTACTCTTTCATGCAGAATATTCCTTTTTCTAGTCTTGGGAATAGGTGGGGGGCATGTTTTGATATTGGTAGCGTCATATTGTTCTGTAGTTCGCCAACACCTTACTTTGCTGTATATAACTAAAGTGACTCAAGTGGTACCATTTTCCTACTGAGTGGCCATGTAGGTGCTGAGTGGTTGTGGTCACTTTTGTCTTTGGCTTTCCCCATTCTACTGGCCTGGTTTCAGCACCCCAAACTGACTGCCAATCACTTGTCACTTTCTAAGGGGCCTGCTGTCAGCCCCAACCGCTTGAATTTTTGACAATGTAATTACGGCCCTTGCTTCCACAGTGGGAGTCTGAACAGGATGGTGGGGTTTTTATTGATTGTTCAGCAAGGAAATTTATCAATGTCTTTCACTTCATTTCCAGTTCCTCCCTGAGAAATTTGGCTGACAGTTTCTCAGGAGTAAAAGCAGTCTTGCAGCCTTGAATGGGCTTCTGTTTTTGTCCTTTGCGAGGAATTACAAGATGCAGGCATTAAATATAAATGGAAATTTCTGAGAAAAAATAGCATGTGAAGGCATGATGATGGAAACAGTAGTAGAATTGTTTGGAGTATAAGAAGTTAATGGGAATAAATAAGAAAAAAGGAGTGGAACTGATCAATTTAAACTATTTTTTTATTTTAAAAGCACCACTTACCTTATTTAAAGACCATGCTTTTCTTAACTAGACACCCTTATTTTAGAAACTAACAGATATCAGCCTTTCTTAGAGTGTGGGATAATTTCTTGGAAAGAGGTACACATAAATTGCTACTCCTGCCTGGGTGTTTTTCATATTGTATTCCAAAAATCTGAACCTTTATTGGGGTTCCACAAATGATACAGTTTTGGCAATATATATGTCAAACAGTAAGGTCTTAATTGATCAGACAATTATTTTGTTACTTTTATCTTTAGTTTACATTTCTTATTTTTTTACATAGTTTATTATTTATTTATCTATTTAATTATTTTTGGACCATACCCAACACTCAGGGTTTACTCCTGGTTTTGTAACCAGAAATTACTCCTGGCCATCTCAGGGGACTATATGAGATGCTGGGTCAGCTGCAGGAAATGCAAATATGCTAACTGCTCTGCTATCATTCTGGTCCCTTTAGTTTACATATTCCTTCAAGGAAATATTTTATTTCAAAAGAGTCCAGTTGCTAAAACAGTGATTAAAAATAACTCAACCTTGTCTTCTGTGGCTTACAGATCTTTCTGAGTTGTTCAGGGTTTCTATTTGTATGATTGCATATTTTCCAAAATCTGTGAAATTCAGGAGAATTTCTTATGTATGTCCTTTTCTACATAGTGGGATAAAAATTTCCAGAGCACATTTTCATCTTACCATATTAACTCTGTTTCTATCAACTTAGTTTTAGAGCTTTGTTCTTCTATCACTTGTCAGACTGTTTCTTGACTCTTATTTCTCCTTCTTTTTCTAGAATATGAATCTTCCTTTTCCTTCTGGTCATATTCTTTAAATATTCTTACATATACCCATATATACACATTCTATTACATTTTTGTAAGTGGCTTTATTATTTTTGAATCACCTTACCTTATATGACAGAAAAATCATAAAGGTAAAAGGAAAGATTCACAAGCACCTGACAAAGCTGTAAAATGGACAAGAAAGCAAATGGTCTCTGGCCTTGACCATCTCAGGTTTTCTCATGCCATCAGGACCAAGTCTTCATATTTTATCTCTAAACCTTTTGCTTGAACTAGTTCCACATATTGATACTATGGCCTTGGTCCCTGCGTTTCCTGCGGTGGGGAACTGCATTTTTCTACCATCTAAGAATAAAACCTCTGTGTTCTTTTCACTCCAAAAGTAACCAGAGAAAACTTTACCTAGATTTTCCCACCATATTTAAGATTCTACATGGCATCAGAGTGGTAAGTTACATGATTCCAGTTCAAGCCACCATTTTAATAATGTTTTGTTTGTTTGATTGTTTGGGGCCATACATGGTAGGACTCAGGGTTTACTCCTGGCTCTGCTTCAGTGATCACTCCTGGCATTGTTCAGAGGATCATATCTGATACTGGGGAGAAATTAGTTTGGCCATGTATGAGTATTTATGGTACTTGTGTGAGTATATGTTTTGGAAAATACCTTTAAAATAAAGATATCACTAGATAGGAATGTTGCACTGGTGAAGGGGGTATTCTTTATATGACTAAAACCCAACTACAATTATGTTTGTAATCAAATTTTATAAATAAAGATATAAAAAAAGGTTCTGTAAACAACTCCCCACAAATAAAGATATCACCCAATGAGTACCTTTTGATTCTGGTCTCTCCTGGTTCAGCTGCTTCCCAGCAGAACATATTACCTATTCTTTGAAGTTATTACCTCTACAGCCTTGTTAGAAACCTAGTATAGCTAGGTGCCGGGCACTTCCTGATGATGCTCAAGGTATTACATGGCAAGCCAGGAAGTAAATCCAGTCTTGTCATTTGCAAGGCAAACATCTTGCCCACTATACTATTGCTCTAGCACCTGAAATCTAATTTTTCTCATATAGCTTGGTATTTTTCTTCTTCCTTTCTTATAAAGTTTTCCTCAATATTGAAGTGGTTCCTTATATTTCATTAGCACTTTTTAGCACACAATATTCACTAGTATTTTATAGCAACCTATAGCTGGTGTGATATATAAATGGAGCCTAAAGAAAGTACTATTTAAATGGAAGTCAATTTGGGGGGATGTTTGCTCTCAAACATGAAAATTGAAAACATCAAACTTGAAAATTCTAGATAGATATTTGTTTTAGAAGAAACTCTTTATTTTCTATGATCATAATCTTCATTCATATTCAGATGGAACTCCTTTTTATTCCTTTTCCTTTTCTTTTTGGCTTTTGGACCTCTCTGGTGGTGCTTAGAGACTATATACGGTGCCAGAGATCAAACAGGGGTCAACTGCATAACTTCTGTGCTGTTTTTCTGCTTCTTTTCCCAACCTAGTAGTCTATTTTCTATATAACATAGACTATCCCTACCTCATTCAGTTAACAATAGAGATCACAAATTGAGAATTTTTTTTGTTTGTTTTTTTGGGTCACACCCGGCAGTGCTCAGGGGTTACTCCTGGCTGTCTGCTCAGAAATAGCTCCTGGCAGGCACGGGGACCATATGGGACACTGGGATTCAAACCAACCACCTTTGGTCCTGGATCGGCTGCTTGCAAGGCAAACGCCGCTGTGCTATCTCTCCGGGCCCACAAATTGAGAATTTTAATTGACCCTTTGGAGGTTCCACTATGAGCTACCTGAGTGACAGGCTCATTCTTGCTCTCATTCTTTCACATTCATTTGATTCTAAAACAGTAGAAACAATGACATAAGACTCATGTAGGTCTTTATTTAGGTTTTCTTTACTTGCAGTGCTAGGGATATTTTTTTCGGGGGGAGGGTGGCTTATACTCAAGTAGTGCTCAGTGGACCTGGGATTTTCATCTCCTGGGGAGGCTGAGCTAGTTGAGTGATACAATTCAATACTCAGGCCTGGTTGTGCTGGGGTGAGGTCATTTGACATGCAGTTTCAACTTGTTTTTTCCCATTTCCAAGACAGGAGACTCTGACCACAAAACTCTCTTTTTAGCAATGAAGAACAATAAAAAATTAAACCCATTCTGCATTCCTATTTACTAGGGGAAGATACAGTCTTCTTGAAGAATACTGACTTATTGGTGAGTTGATGCAAATCCAATAAATGTGGAGACCTGCCATGGCAATTATTACTAGAGAAACTTCCTCTGGATTTACTTTCCTTTTAGCTTTTATATTGAAAATTATTTTGGGTGGAATATTAGAAAGTTCAAATCTTTATACAACAAAGCTCTTCTGTGCCATTTGCTCCCTCTTTTTCTGCTGTTATTTTTTTTCTCTCCCTAATTCCTATTTCCTCTGCTCAAATAGATATGACCATTGCAGCAAATGTACTGCATATGTAAACCTTTAGCCAGAGGAAGAGATGCCCATCTTTCCTTTCAGATAACTCAATGACTGGCACTTTAGGACTGGAGAGAAATGCCTTCATTCTTCCCAAAGGGAAGGAGAGGAAAAGGCCAAAATTAGTTTGTCCAAGCTGATGACTCATCCACATCTGAGAATTCCTTTGAATCTCTTCTCTTTATTACTCAGATAGCCCGGGGTGGGGTCTGTCCAGGGATGGCTGAGATGGCAGTGTGAGATTAGCTTCCTTTTAATCAGCCCCAAGGAAATGTTTCTGCACTAACTGTTCATGGCTCACTTACAGTATGGAGTGCTTATCATCTGTTTGTTCCCTGTGTGGGTCCTCTTGATTAGTTGGGGGGGGGGGGAGCTGAAGTCCTGCTCAACAAATTGCTACATATGTAAAACTGTGTTCAAAAAGCACCTTAGGTGGAAAAGGAAAACAATTGCTTATTGTCTAGTTTAGTTTGGGTTTTATGTATTTTGATTTAGGGGTGGGAAAGAAGTCAGATAAAATTGAGGGGAGGTATGGAGGATAAGAATAGAGACAATTTAAAACCTATTCAACTGTTGTGTAATCTTAGTGAAAAGATTCAACATAGCAATGGGATTCTGGTCAGTTGCTTTGCTGTGAAAAATTGTATTTATGTAGTCAAATAATACTTTGAAGCATAGTCGAGTTTATCTGGAACTCAGCAAGGTAGTGACTGAATGCCAGTGCTGAGTTTAGTCCTACTAGACTGATAACCAGTGAGTGAATAATAGATATTTCCTTTGTTTCCAAATACAAGGGGCTTGCTACTTGGTGTTTATCAGTAAGTAGCTAGATTTATATTGTTGAAAGCTTAGATTTATTACTTGTAGCAAGTATGGAGGAATAAAGATAATTCTCAAAAACTGCCTCCCTGGACAGCATGTTCAGGGAGGATTTTATATATTATTTAATGTGTATGCTGGATCTTGGTTAGCACATTAGTTGGGAGTTAAGTTTTATTGTGCTTTCCCAGTCATTGATCTTGTATCTTCATATATCATATATATATCATACAGATAATGGCACATCTGAGCATGCTTGGTGGGGGAGTTTTCCAAATGCACATATTACCAGGTCAAGGCCAAACAATTTGGAGTCTCTATTGTGGAGCCACGAAATCAATAGGTCTAACTGGAACTCATGATTTTAAATGACTTGGGAAATCTGCAGGGATATATAGCATGGCTCATTGTTTTTTTAAGTGAGGAGCTAAAGGAAGCAGCATTTTGAAAACATAGTATTTGTCTTAGATGGGACTGACTCGGGTTCAATTCTTAGCACCTAGTATGGTCCCTTAATCCCTTCCAGGAGTAATCCCTGAGTGCAGGAACAGTAGTAAGCCCCAAGAAGTGCTGGAGATGGCTCAAAAGCAAACCAGAAAAGTTTATATCTGGTCACTTATCTTGGATTACCCTTTCTTTAGTTTATTCTTCATAGTAAATGGAGATTAGTCCTTATCTGTACATCTTTCAGTTATAACGTGCTGTTGAAGTGATTTATGTGAATGAGAGAGGAGCAAGGTAGCAGCCCTGAGAAGGCATTCTACTACTTTTTTCTCTACCTATCTCTGCTACCCTGGAAGGGAGCTTTCTATGATTGATAAAGTCTGTGGTGAGCCCCTTATAGAACAGACACCAAGTCTCACCAGCCCAACTAGTCAGCCATCAAGCTGCAGCTGTCATGACCACTTGATCTGCCCAGCATGGGATTTAATCTTCATCACCAAAGAAATTTTCTTGGGGAGTAGCAAAATCAGGCTGGAGCAATGAGGCTGAAGCAGTGCTGAAAATAGGTAACGCATCTGCCTTGCAGGCGCTAGCCTAGGATGGACCATGGTTTGATCCCCCAGCATCCAATATGGCTCCCAGGCTAGGAGCAATATCTGAGCGCATAGCCAGGAGTAACAACCCCTGAGTGTCACTGGGTATAGCCCAAGTTAAAAAAAAAAAAACCAGACTGGAGCAAGAAATTGCTCTTGCACAAAAAGGAAAGTCAGTCCTAGACCTGGCTGAAGACTTTTGTTTTTGGTTGCCTTCTCTCACAGACATAATATCAGGATGACACAAACAGTGAAGTAAAAACAGATTTTATTTGGACATTCTGAGGAATGGGAAGGAGAGGATAAGTAAGAGATAGTAATGTGCTTTGACAAAACACCTGCTTCACTGAAGCTAAAGAGAGCCACGTGTTGGTTGAAATAGAAAAGTAACTTCTCAACAAGGGGGTGATGTAGGCAATATGTGCATGTGGACACCTTTTATAATTGAAGGAGCATATGTATGCAGCCTTATCTAGTGGTAGACAGAGAGACAGAGACAGAGAGAAATGGTGA
The DNA here is from genome assembly GCF_024139225.1 of Suncus etruscus. Lineage (NCBI taxonomy): Eukaryota > Metazoa > Chordata > Mammalia > Eulipotyphla > Soricidae > Suncus > Suncus etruscus. The sequence continues at coordinate 11,146,622 of NC_064865.1, forward strand.
CCCAGTTCAAATGCCAGGGTTAAAGTAAAACATTCCACATCTCAAGAGGAGAGATGTGGGTAACATGGCATGCATGCATGGGCTGTATGCCACTACTTTGTTCCATTTAACTTTTTATAAGGTTTCTTCCTTCCTTCCTTCCTTCCTTCCTTCCTTCCTTCCTTCCTTCCTTCCTTCCTTCCTTCCTTCCTTCCTTCCTTCCTTCCTTCCTTCCTTCCTTCCTCCCTTCTTCCTCCCTTCCTCCCTTCTGTCCTTCCTCCCTCCCTCCCTCCCTTCCTCCCTCCCTCCCTCCCTCCCTCCCTCCCTCCCTCCCTCCCCTTCCTCCCTCCCTCCCCTCCCTCCCTCCCCTCCCTCCCTCCCTCCCTTCCTCCGTCCCTCCCTCCGTCCCTCCCCCCCTCCCTCCCTTTCTCCCTCCTTTCCTTTCTCTCTCTCCTTTCTTTCTTTCTTTCTTTCTTTCTTTCTTTCTTTCTTTCTTTCTTTCTTTCTTTCTTTCTTTCTTTCTTTCTTTCTTTCTTTCTTTCTTTCTTTCTTTCTTTCTTTCTTTCTTTCTTTCTTTTTCTTTCTTTCTTTCTTTCTTTCTTTCTTTCTTTCTTTCTTTCTTTCTTTCTTTCTTTCTTTCTTTCTTTCTTTCTTTCTTTCTCTCTCTCTCTCTCTCTCTCTCTCTCTCTCTCTTTCTTTCTTTCTTTCTTTCTTTCTTTCTTTCTTTCTTTCTTTCTTTCTTTCTTTCTTTCTTTCTTTCTTTCTTTCTTTCTTTCTTCTCAAAATAACTTCTTCAATTGAATCATTGTGTGAATCAATGTGAGATACACAATTACAAACTTGTTTGTGCTTGACTTTCATTCATACAATGTACAACATCCATATCTTCACCAGTACACATTTTCTGCCACCAATGTTTTAGTTTTTCTTCCACTGTCTCCACTTTCCCTTGGCTATCTTTGTGGGAGATATATTTCTTTTCTGTTTCTCTATCTCTGTGTATCTCTTCTTTTTCCCTTTATACACTGCAATATGTTATATTATTACTGAATATGTATTGTTTATCTTATTTCAGTACACAGTGCTTGTCCAGAATAATAATTTCCAACTACTTTTGTCACAGTGGTCCCCTCTCTGCACTCCCACCTTGTGGGACTTTTACTTAGGTAAGAGTTCTGTTGTTAGGGTGATTGCCAGGGAACAGTTTGATATTACTTTCCTTGATTTGTTCCTACTAGTGCTTCTCTTGATAGGATGTACAGTCTACTCTCGGGCCTACTGTGGTGGCTAGTAAAGGTAGTATCTTAAAAATAATAACTCCTGGGGACAGAAAGGTGGCGCAAGCGGTAGTGCATCTATACCCAAGTCCCATATGGTCCCCCAAGCCAGGAGAGATTTCTGAGTGCAGAGCCAGGACTAACCACTGAGTGTCACCAGGTGTAGCTCAAAAATAAAACAAAAAGAATAACTCCTTCAAACTCCATATCTTGATTTTATTATATCTCAAAAACTTTTATAGAATCCCAGGAATTCATTGCTGTGAGGGTTACTTCCCAAGCTGCCATTCTACTTCATAACCATCAAACATCAACAAAAAGTAGGCAGTTACTGTCTTTATTCCAAATATGTAAGTATTTTATAACCAATGATGAATTCATAATTTGGCAAAAAAATTCACTGATATTTAATATAGCTTAGGATTTGTAACTGTTTGCACTGCATTAGTGTGACCTTAGAACAATAAGTAAGGAAATGTTCCTTAACAGTATAAAACCCTTTAAATAACTTAGTTGAGTACCTTTAGGCAGACATGCTGTTTTAAAAGTCTTGAGGATTTGGGGTATTTACATGTAAATAGAAATAGTACTTAGAAATGAGTTCTAATTATTCAATAAAGTAGTACAGCAGGAACTCCACTTAGAAACCCATTGTAAGATACTTTTGTTGCTGTATATGCCCGAACATGTTGGCATTAGTCAGGTTTTTTTGGTGGCAAGTGATGGGAAACCCAATTCAAACCAAAAATAAGAGCAATTATTGCCTCATATAATTCAGGAAAGTTGTGGCACAGCTGCATCCAGGTGTTCTGATGAAGTCATTAGGACTTTGTTGCTCTCAATCTCTTGTTTCAACATTTTTTTAAGTTGCCCTCTTTTTTAATCCAGGATTTTTTCATAGAGGTTAAGGAGGGTCTCTATGTTTCCAATTCAAAAAGTACTTCTTTTTTAGTGTTTCTTTAAGCTTCAAATTCCAAACTATCCCCACATCCCCACTTTACATGACTACTTATGTTTTTTCTTTAGTTTTTACCACTAGTTAAAACAGTTTATTAATTATAGTTTTGTTCCTATCTACCCAGTAAAATGTGAATATTATCAAGATAGGAACTTTACTTGTTATTTTCTTCTTCCTGTTGTCTCTAGATTAGTCAAAAATTGTCTAACTGGGCATATAGTGGACTTCAAAAAGTGTATTTTGTATAGATAATTGAGCAAAACATTTGAACAAAACCTTACAAATATTCCTTTTTTGGCCCCTAGAACTATCACTGAACTTGCTACTATGAACAGGGCAGTGCTACTTTTATTTATGGCTAGCACAGAGGACTGGGTTTGGCCTATTACTCAGAACTCTATGGACTGAGAATACCAATTAAGAATGCTTCATCTAGTTAGGACTGAGAATGATAAGAGAAAACAATGTTTTCTGCTTTGGGGGATTTGGGTCTTTTGGACCACCCTTGACTGTTCTCAGTAGCCCAACCTGAAAGTGATAAAATTTTAACAGTTGTCATGACTGTCTTAACATGCAAGACAAATGCCTTAACCACTGTTTTCTCTGACCCACTTCTCTACTTTTAGATGAGTTGACAATCTGACATTTTTACTACTGTTGCTAATTTGGAATTGCTGATTTGTAAGATTTTACTGGTAAGCTTTCACTAGTTGAAGCACATTTAGTTGGTATTTTTTTAACTTCACTAAGAAAAACCAAGTCATAATTGATAGAAACAAAATTAATAGAAAACCTATAATTAAAAATACATCTCTGCACATATTGACATTGTATATTTTCTATATGTCATGATACCCAGGAAAGATTATTGGAAGAGTGATATAAACAACAGGCTAATTTTTAGTTAAGGGATTCTGTACCACACAAATATTGATTCAAATTGGTTACAGTTTAGTGTAAATATGTACAATTAGAGCAATATTGAGCAAAGAATCAATATTGAATGTTAGAATTCAGCCAAAGAGAATGTCTTTAGTGATAAATGATGAGATTAATTTTTTTGAATGAAAGCAATAGATGCCTATCACTTTCTTCTTACCCCTAAGACCACTGGAGACATTAGAACTTAGTCCTAGAAGAAAAAACAACAAACTCACCCAGGGTTCAGGGGAGAGCTGGTTCAGTCCATTTATAATAGTCATTTCAGAGTTAGGGTCAGATTCTAAAAAAACTGCGGTCTGAACTTCTTATGTGATTCTTACTAGAAAAAGAAAAAAAATAAAGACTTTACCTTCGTTTGCCTTAGTAAATTTTCATTCTCAGGGACTGTGCCAAGGTTTTTCTAGAAATGATCAATTGATATTTTATGCTCCATTTTGTGGAACTGAAGGGAAGAGAGCTTTAGATATCTTTGAACTAATGATAAAAGCTATATCTGCATAAAAAGCATGAAATAAATGTTATAGCACTGCTATACAATTCATATTGGAGAATATTTAGATCATGTGAAAGAAAATTGGAAAGGATTTCATAAAATAACAGGTAAATGGGGCTGAAGAGATAATATGGGGAGAGAACTTGCTGTAGCTAATGATCCCTGAGTGCAGAGCCAGAAGTAAGTCTTGAGCACATTTGGGTATGAACCCAAACCAAAACCAATAACAAGCAAACAAAAAAAAAACAAAACAAAGCAAAGTAAAACAAAAATAACAATCCCCCTCCAAAAACCTTTAATACTCAACCAACTCTGAAAACAAAGGAGAGAAAATAAAATTATTAAGTGTCCAAGCTTGGTTTTTGAAGGAAGGCTGTTTGGATTCCAGTACCATCTCTGCTGCTAATAAGTTGGTGAACCTTGAATAAGTCAAACCTTTAGTATTCCAGTTTCCACATCATAAATAGATTCTAAGACATCCCCCAAGGTGTTACGCATTTCAATTAAATTAAATGTCTTAAACATATAGAAAAAGTGATAGATATTGAACAACTACTCAATGAAAGTTGATTATTGTCATTGCTTTTATCACAGAAGTACACATTTAATTTGACTAAGCTATCTCAGCATTGTTTTTAGATGCAAGAGGTGATGTTTATTGCTTTATACTAACCAATCAGTCAGAAAGCTTGCCGTTATTCATGCTAACCCCAACTCTCTTGTTTTCTACACTGTGGCCAGTAACAAGCTTTAAGTTTAATTCTTCAATAACTCGTGAGCCCATTTATTCTTCTCCAATTCTGTTACATTAGTTCATGATGCATTAACTTGTGCCTAAACTATTGTCTAAGCATTCTGTTTATCATATACTTCCACTTTTGTTCTTCTCTAATCCAGTCTTTACTCTGGAGCCAAGGTAATCTTCAAAATACAGCTCTGTTCATTTGATGTCACTGTTCAAACTCTTTAATGGCTTCCTATGGTTCCTAGGATAGTGTCCAAAATTTCTAACAGGATTATAATGCCCTTTCTGATGTGGTTCCTGACTATACATCTGGCATTACTTTCCAAATGTATTTCATCTCCTGATACCATAGTGTACCAACTTCCTGCCTGTGCCAACTTCCAGTCTCTGTAATTTTTAGTGGTTAATGTAGTCTAGTTGTTAATTTTTAATATTTTTAGTACTAAGGGAACTTAGCATTTTGAAATCAATAGAATGTTACATAGGTAGGATATTGTGATTTTCCACTCATGTTTATCATTAAAGTTATTCTGTTACAGATTTCAGTTTGGTCATGAAGGAAAATATAATTTAATTGGTCATTGTATTCAGTTTTAGTTAAACTTGAATATTATTTAGACCCTGGTACTTTGTAATCTGTCTAGCTGCTTCACTTTATTTTTCTTTCACATCACAACAGGAAAGACTGTGTTATTATTTTTATTTTAGTGATAAAACTGGGTCCCAATAGAGTGTTAAATAATATTCATCCATCCTCCTGTTCAAGATGCAAACTGCCTTTTTCCTAGGATATACATAGATTTTTGGTGTTTATATGACAGAAAGACAAACAGAAAGTGCTCCATCCAAGTCTGTAACAATATTTTCAATTTTAGTTTTCATGCTATTTGCAAACTTTGAGTGAGATTTTGTTTTTCTGGTTCCCGTTGTAATCATTTTAAAAATACAAAAATATGGGCCCGGAGAGATAGCACAGCAGTGTTTGCCTTGCAAGCAGCCGATCCAGGACCAAAGGTGGTTGGTTCGATTCCCGGTGTCCCATATGGTCCCCCATACCTGCCAGGATCTATTTCTGAGCAGATCCAGGAATAACCCCTGAGCAATGCCGGGTGTGGCCCAAAAACAAAACAAAACAAAACAAAAAAATATATCTGTTTCTGGGACTAGAGTGATGCGTCTGACTCAGATTTGATCTCTGACATCCCATAAGGCAGGGGTCTTCAAACTTTTTAAAGTGGAGGCCGGATTAGATAGCTGGAGGGCCGGACTATATGAGCTACTAATTCCTACTCACACTGCACATATCTTATATAAATAAAATGAAAACCATTTATAAATAAACAGATCACGCAGCAGTATTTCAATGGGAACTGTGGGCCTGCTTTTGGCTAATGAGATGGTCAATGTCCGGTTCCATATTTGTCACTGCCAGCCATAACAAGTGACGCAAGTGGGCATTAGTTAATCTTGATCTGATTGGAGATTTCAGATGTTTCATTCTTGAAAAAGTCTGTTCACAGGCATAAGTGCTACCAAAGACGGTTACCATTTTGAGCGCATGGTTCCTGATATTTGGATATGTCTCAGAGGGAGAGATGCATAGAAATTCAAAAGTTTCTTGACTTAAATGCATCTTTCAGAGAGTCAGAATTCTGCAGTTCAGCCAGTTCCATTTGGTAAATTGTAAGGACATTTTCAATCTCAACAGAAAATGGGTTATGAAAAAGCTGTATGTCCTGTTCATGGAGATGAAGCTCTTTGAATCTAAATTGAAACCCCTTTTGCAACAATTCTAGTGAAGCCAGGCATGTTTCCTTTGGGAATACAACCAATGGTTTGTCCACCGACAGGTTTTGAGTTGTTGGGAGATGACTGAAGTTTTCCTCCTGTACTTGTTTGATGATAAGGCCTAATTTTACTTCAAATGCTTTCACATGTGATGCCATATCACAGATGAGCTTCCCCTTGCCTTGAAGTTGCAGATTGAAACTATTGAGTAGCTCTGTTATATCTGTCAGAAAGGCAAGGTGCCATTTCCATTCTGCATCATTGAGCTCTGGTACTTCTTGGTTTTTTGAAAGTAGAAAAGCAGTAATCTGTGGAAGTAAGTCATAGAAACGTCTCAAAACTCTCCCTCTACTCAGCCAATGGACTTCTGTGTGGTACAGAACATCTTCATGGGCAACATTTACCCAGATAGAAATTTCTGAAATTGTCTGTGGTTTAGTGCATGAGTTCTAATGTAATTAACACAAGATACCACAATTTTCATAACAGAGTCCCACTTCAGTGATTTACAACACAGCACTTGTTGGTGGATGAGGCAGTGTATGGCAATTGGATGAGGATGGTTATGTTTGTCCATCTCTTATGTAATGTGAGCAATTACTCCTCTTTTAGACCCCACCATGCTAGGAGCACCATCAGTTGTTACACTGACTAGTTTAACCCAGTCCAGCTCCAAACCATTCACAGTTTGGCAAACCTTTTCAAATATATCCACTCCTGTGGTTGTACCTTTGTTATTTACAGTGCAGCAAGCTCTTCTGTGACTTCAAAATACTCATTTGTCCCACGCATATAAATGAGAAGTTGGGCAGAATCATGAACATCATTGCTTTCATCGAGTGCCAAGGAAAAATAGCAAAGTTTCTTTGCAGAGTTTTGCAAATGGTGCAGCAAATTTTCTCCCATTTCTTCAATCCTTCGTGTCATTGTAACTCCTGAAAGGCTCACTGTACTAAATAAATCGGCCTTCTCGGGACACATCTCTTTGGCAACAGAAATAAGGCATTCTTTAACAAATTCTCCCTCCACAAATGGTTTGCCATTGTGCGCTATTAGCTTGGCAACTTGAAAACTTGCCCGCAGTGAGGAAGTATTTAACTGCTTCTGCTTCACAAAAGTATTTTGCTAAGTCGTCAGTGTATGTTTCAGTTGTAATATTTTATCTTTTCTCACTTCTCCAACCAATCATATTTATCTTTATGTTGAGTTTGATAATGGCATCGCAAATTGTATTCTTTGAACATAACAACTATATTCTGGAATATCAGACACACGGCTTTTTCTTTGTACCACATAAAAAAGTAACCGTATGTCCATTGTTCTTTGAATATCCTACACTCGCCGTCAATTTTTCTTTTTCTTGACATCATTGTTTCCTAGGGATTCCAAACTGATATTAGTAAAATACAAATATGTGTGTATATATACACACAGTGTATGAACCCCCATTAGTCCCTGATGTGAACACTTACCCCTTATAAGCTTTTCTAAGCAGACCAGCTCAGTCCCTGATAGTTCATTTATATCTCCCTATATAATGCCAAATTGATATGTTCGGAATCAGCATGTAAACTCTGAAAAGGAATTGCAAAATGCATATAAAATTTTCAATGCAACCCCTTTAAAATGCTTCAGCATTGAACCCCTAATTTTCCACATGGGCAATTCAGCACCGACCCCTTAACCTCCCAACCACTGCCCACCCCTAAATTTGATTTCAGCACTGAGCGCCTCACCACCCCCAAAGGGGAATTTTCATATGAGTCACCCACAACCCAATCAGGCAGAACACCCATCTGGCAAAAATTTATTTCTATGGCACTTTGGACTGACCTTCGGCAGTGGAGGGAGTGGAGGACAGGCAGGCACAGCACACAGACACCACATTGCCTGGGGGTGGAGCAGGCACCTTTTTACATCATATAGTCACCCACATGTGGTACTCCTCGCCATGCGTTGTTTGGCGCCCTCCAGTGACGTCATCAGCAATGTGTGCGCCAAGTGCCAGGGCAAGGGCACATCAGTGTCCCTCTCAACACCGCCCTCATGCCCACCCTCCCAGCACACAACATGCCATGGGCAGAGGCGGTTGATGTCATCCCTGAGAAACTGTGACACTGAGTGTATATGGGGCAGGTATCTTGGCAACCAAACAGTGCTCATTGCTGGCAGGCCGGATCAGACTCCTCTGCGGGCCACATGTGGCCCACAGGCCATAGTTCGAAGACCCCTGCCATAAGGTCACTCGAGCACTACCACAAAAAATTCCTGAGTAAAGAGCCAGGAGAACCCATGTGCATCACAGGGTGTGACCCCTCCCAACAACAACAATAACAACAACAAAACAACATAATTGTTTTTCTAGCTTACTTTTCTTTTGACAGCATATTTTAATTTTATTTATATATCTATTTTGCCACATCCAGCAATGCTCAGATATTACTCCAGGTTCTGCACTCAGGAATAAATCCTGGCAGTGTTCAGTCACCATATGGTATATCAGGAATCAAACCCAGGTTGGTTGATTTCAAGGCAAGTGCCTTGCATGTTTTTTCTCTGATTAAAAATCTGTAGATATTTTTATTTATGGCTTTTGCTTTTGGGTTCGTTTATATAACTCTTCTTTATATAAATAATATATATATATATATATATATATATAAATAACTTTTCTTTCCATAAAAGAAACTATATAAAAGCTACCTATTTGTTTTTGCTTTTTTACTTTATGTCTTTTTTTCACTTTAGTGTCTTCAAACTGCCTCATGGGTCAAATCTGATCCATTGCCGTGTGTGTCTGTGTGTGTCTGTGTGTGTGTGTGTGTGTGTTGTGTGAGTGATCAGAATGTCATTGAAGCAGAGCTATGCCCATTTGTTGTGAAAATGTCTGTACCCTTTCATGCTGCAGTGGCAAGATGGAGTAGTTGCATCAAAAGTTGCCTGGCTGGCAAACCTACGGCTATTTACCATTTGGCTCTTTACAGAAAATGTTTGCCAACCTGGGATGTGGCTCAAATGTGTTAGATTCAGTAGAGCTCCTCCTTTGCATGTGTGAAATCCTGGGCTCATTCTAAGAATTGCAAAGAACAGAAAAACTTAGTGAACCATGACTTTATACATTTATCTTAATATAGATGTATGTGTAAGTCAGCCATATAGTTTTTTATATTATCAATCAATTTTTTTCTACATTATCAATCATGTAATTGTGGTACAAAAAATGGTTTCTGAATATATCCCAATTTCTGAAACCCTTGAAGTTCACCTTATTTTGAAGAGGGATTAAGTTAAAGATATTAAAATGGGGGTGCAGGAAAGATTGCACAGCAGTAGGGTGTTTGCCTTGCACGCCCCAATTCAGGATTGACAGTGGTTCAAATTCTGGCATTCCATTTGGTCCCCCGAGCCTGCCAGGAGCAATTTCTGAGTGCAGAACCAGGAGTAACCCTTGGATGTGACCCCAAGACAAAATAATATTGAAATGGGGGAGACTATTCTGGCCTATTAGATGAGTCCACTGTAATCTCATTGATTTTTTTATAGGCACCAAATTAACTCAGATTGGAGAGTGTGATACTGGTGGAAGGGGAACAGAAAGGCGATGAGATTTGAGGAAGGAGGAGGGAACACAAACACGCCAGGGAATGCAGTCACCAGAGCCTGAGAAAGGCAAGGAGATGAATTCTGTGCTCCAGTCTTCAGAAGGAGCAGTTCTACTCCACACTCTCATCTTAGCTCAGTGAAATGTTTTCATATTTTAACCCTCAGAATTGTCATAATATACTACAGTTATATTATGATATTTAAGACATGAAGTTTATTATAATTTTCTAAAGTGCTTTTAGGAAACCAAATAGAAACATTTTCCTGACAATTAGCAAGATTTTTCTATGATATTCTAAATTCTTATTTGATACAGGCACATAGTTATGCCTTTTATAAAAAATAAGATTTTTAGAAAAACTTAAAATCTGTGAAAAGGCATAGCAGTATAATTGCTGCAAAAACACTTAATGTAAGTTTGTGAGGAGTGGCCTAATATTTATTCTGTTTGTCTAATAAGGGAGAGATTCTTTATGGCCTTTATGAGTTTCTTCCTACAAATTACTTACTATTAATCAAATAAATACAAATTATAAACAATATTTATATAATTTAACTATCAACAGACCAGGAAGAAAAAGGTGTAGAAAATTTGAGGAACTCAGCTAGCATGTTCTGATAGTGGTTGCACATTATTATTATCTTATTGCCAGTGGAAGCAAAATATTAGGACAAAACTAAACATAAAGAAATAAGGAATACATGTGTAAATTATTTAAAATTTAATATCCTGACAGCATCATGATGTTAAAGTATGACACTTGATATATGTTCTAAATAGGTTAAGAGAATTTACAGTAATGGTATATAAGAATGGTTCAAGTTTTGTATGTACATGAAAAATCAACATGTGAACATTAAATTGGAATAAAACATAACAGTCTATTTAATTAATATTATGATTCTTTTATGTTTTTCCTTTGTTCTGGTGCCTGGAATCTAATCCAGCTCTTCACATGTGAAAGAGAACTAAGTGTTCTATCACTGAGTTATATCCCTGGCTCGTGTTCCTTTTGTTTCTCTATATTTTAATTTTGAGCTCTATATGAAAATAGGTATTTTAAATATTATTGGTTTTCTTAAACATTATTCTGTTAAAGGAAGTATTCTTCATGTCAATTCCCAACCCAATTTGAATCATAGTGATGATCATCAAAACATTTATATATTTGATCAGAATTTATATTAGAATATATATGCATAAAATGAGTATGATCGGTATGTGTATATTTGTAGATATACATATGTTGGCAACATATGGCATGTGTATACATATATACGTATATATATATATATATCTATCTGACAATGACACCATAAATTTTGTACCTGTAATTAACGGCTTCCCACTAAAATCTTTAAAACTTAAGAATGACACTTCTTGAATTGTCCTAAAATCCTCATAGACAGAAGGAATACTGTTGTAGATACTTTCACTTATTTCATAACATATTATTTCTTAAGTATTTGGAGTTTTATCTTTGGATTTTTATTAGTCACAATTATATTTATAGTGGCCATGTTAAACTCAAATTAAATATCTCTCCCAACGAACCATTTAGTGAAAACTGTCTTTCCTCATCTCCCATTTTTTGTGGTTACAAAGGTTAGCTATTCTTTCTTTCATGTCTTTGGAAAAGATTATCAATCACGGTATAAATTATTGCACTGTCCAAATAATTTTAAGCTGTGGGTCATATAATGCAAGTTGGGGAAGAGGAGTCACAAATGTTTTTAAAATACTATTTTTCTTATCAAATTTATTGATTTAAATTATTTTTCATTTATACTTTAGGTCATTTCAAGATTTTTGGGGGCAAAAATGATCACAAGTACAAATAGCTTAAAGAGCCCTGGCCTAAAAGTCTGTGCCAACAGAATAATAGATTTAGCATTCAGAACTATTCTGTGCCTCAGTATTTCATCACAGTTGAAATGTTTGTTGATAAGTCGTGGGTAGAGCCAGATGATCTGCATATTTAGAGATTGCTTTGGAGCCTTCTCCCTCCTGCAGGCATAATTTCAGTCAAGACCACCAGAGATTAACCAGTTATCATGCAGAAGGTCCACAGTGCTCCGACAGTACAAAACTCAGGCAGCATTCTTCTGCCAGGTTTTGTCTTCATCCAGGGCAGATAGTACAGCAAGTGTTCTCTAGGGCAAAGGAAAAGAGTATGTAAAAAATGCCCCCCTCCATGTCATCACTTTGCTCAGAGATAGAGTTTGATATTAATGCTAATGTTGCTGTTTTCCCTTTGGAAGAATAGTACATTGGGTTGTCTCCAGCTCACAAATGATTTGGTTTCAAAGAGTTTCTTTGTAATTTGATTATCTGGAACTTGGAATGCATTTATTTTTCCTCCAAGAAAGGTTAATAAACCTTGTGGTTAGGGACCCAGGTGAGCCCTCAAAGAAGTTGCTTTCACCCGAGTCTTCTTTGGTATAATCCTAGTAAGAGAATATCTGCTCACATGGAGTACATGATTGCGTGTAAGCAAAGCTGGTACATTTTCAACATGGGCTGCTGTGACACGGCTCTCTTCATTTTGGCTTTACTAACTCAGTTCATTTTATGCTGTATAATTAAAAAAGACCATTTTCTTTGTCCCTCTGCCCTAGGGTGTGATTTCTGTTACACAAAGACTGGCTTACATTTTGGCAAGGAAGAGCGAAGAGCATGCAGCAATATTCAGCCTTTCTTGTACTGTTATAACCTACTTTGATTTGGACATAGAGACAGAACCAGAACCAGTACTTGTAAAGTAAGGGGCAAATGAGAGACAAGAGAAAATCAGTGTTTTCAGTTCTTTTCTACCTGTCTAAGTTTGTATCTTTTTGACTCTGCTTTTTACATTGTACAGGCAAAGAAAGAGCCTGGGAAGAAGTCTTAACTATTTCTCTCTCTTCTGATGTAGAAGTTGACTAAAATTTCCATCCTACTTCCATCCATAATGAGGCAACATATTTTATCAATCATTTTTCTCTTTTTTCAGTTTTATTATAAGTACTCCTGGGCTTAAGATAGTGCTGATCTCATGGCAACAGGATAAATTTTGATGTCATCTCTAATATCCCTTTGTAGTTTTCAAATCTAAGAAAATTTTTATATATAATATATATATATATATATCTTTATTTAAGCAACATGTTTACATGCATGTTCATAGTTGGGTTTCAATCATATACAGAATTACCCTCCCTCCCTTCACCAGAGCAACATTCCCACCACCAATGCCCCCCTTCTCTCCTGCCTTGCCTATAGCGTGATAGGCATTTTACCTCTCTCATTCTTTAACATTGTCATGCAAGTTGTTAGTGTAGTTATTTCCCTGACAGCATTCACTACTCTTTGTGGTGAGCTTCAAATTGTGAGCTGTCCTTCTGGCCCTCCAGTCCTTAACTCTATTGTCTCTGGGCCTTATTACAGTAATATCTTTCATTTTTCTTAAAACCCATAGCTGAATGATACAATTCTGTGTCTATCTCTCTCCCTATTTCACTCAGCATAATAAATTCCATGTACATCCATGTATAAAATAATTTCATTATTTCATATTTCCTGACAGCTACATAATATTCATTGTGTATATGTACCACAGTTTCTTTATAGAAGTCCATCCTAAAAGGGTCCTCGACACCTATTGAGACTCTTATCAGCTTCCTACCACTTCTGTGTACCTATATCTTGAGCTTGTCACATATATTAGAACATTTATGTTGTACTATATGACATTGTAAATATGAGGATATTTGCCTTGAGTGGTTTGGCTGGTCCATGAAGATCACCAATTGTTACCACTATGGCAAGAATTCTTAGAAACAATCACCTCCTTTGCATGATTTAGTTATTGAAGATCTGTTTTCCTGTAGAACTTTGTTTTTCTCTGTCTTAATATTCATCACAGTGCATTTATAATTTTTGCCAATTTTCTGTACTGGTCAACAACCGTGGAAAATAGGATCTATATTTTACTTATGCCCCCAACTCATTGCCTGATAAATGTATATGTGCACAAAATAAAAGACTATTTTTGTGTAGCTCTTGATAATGGTGAAGCTGCTTGCAGAAATAAAGAGAAATAATTTATTTATGTTTGAGGAAAATATTTCTATTTTTTGGTATAAAGGAATTAATTTGTGAGCTCCCTTACATTTATACAATGATGTAAATTTTATTTTAATGGAATAATTTTAACTTCCTTCCCCTTTTCTAAATGATTTAGAAAAACACTGGCAATTACTCACTTGGAATAAAGATTGAAGTTGCACAAAATCAACAGTGATTTTAAAATGCATTTACCCACAAAGACTATTTTCCTCCTCTCCCTGCCCATTTGGTTAGATGTTCTCTGGGAATGTGTAATTATGGATGAATGGCACTGAAATGCTTGAACAATAATTTGTAGGAAATACAATTATGAGTAGAAGTCATTAGTGGGAGTAAATGAGTAGTTTGTTGGTTGACAGGTCAATGTTGAAAGCCCCGAGTGGTTAAACATTGTATTAAATTACAAGTTAAGAACTAACCTTTTGTCATTTAAACATATTAACAAATTATTGAGCTTTTTAAACAGAATTTTTATGTTTTTTGATTTGTAGTTAAATAAGGAAGGGAACTACTTCATCTGGGTTTCTTCGAAGTTCTGTGAAGTGAGATGGTTAATGTTTGAAATGTGTTTAATGCTTTCTTTATCTAAAAAGTTAAACAGTTCACCTAGTGTATCTCATAAATAACATTTAAGAGGTAAGATATATGGTTCTGAATATCAAAGCTAATTGAATACAATTAATTTACAATTATTTTCAAAGGTTAGAGATCTGCTCTGTGTTATGTTTTAGAAAACACACTTTCAAACCAGTTTTTTTTTTTGACTTCTTGTCCTTGGAACAGCTTTTTTAATCTATACAGTTTATAATAAAAGAAAGAAAAATATAGCAAAGCCAAATAGTTTAACTTTATAATGGAAATTCTTAGCAATGATTGATTTACTCCAAATTTTTAATAAATATTTAGTTTTTTTATATGCTGGATATTGATTTATCTGATGGAGCATTGCCAGTGAATGTCCAAACACAGTATTTAAAATAAGCTATGCAAATTTAGGAGTTGAATGGTAAACATGAGCCCAGGACTATGGTAGGAATTGTGACATATAGAAAAAAATATTAGGCCATAACCCGATATTCAAGTTACTAACTGTTGAAGCGAGGAGATAACAAACTGTTAATTATAGAATAATTTAGTGCTGAAATATATATATTTTAAGTCTCCTCAGGCTTCTTTGAGTCTATCCAGCCTGTGGATATTTCATAAGTACAAATTGCATTTCTTTCATCTCCTTCTGTCCCCTCAACTCTTAGAAAAATTGCAGACCTTTTCAATATTCCTCACTGCTTCTTATAGGAGTTCTCATGACAGGTTTCAAGTAAATTCATCATAGAAGCTTTTTGCCACAATCATAGTATGGCATAGTTTATGGACTTTTCCTACTATTTTGACTTTCTAGATTATTCCTCTATATTCAGGAGCTGGATCTTGCTGCTAAAACTTGAGTGCCTGGGTACATAGGACTTAGGTTGTCAAATCCCTTTTATTGGAAGTGTGCTGTGTTTTCTGAAGTATAATTATCATCCCCAGGTGCCACCAAATACCTTGACATTGAAACTTTGGAACTTGTTTCTTTATGTCTCTTTTATGAATTTTAAATTATGTACTAATTGTTATTGAGAACCTACGATATGGTTATGCTAATAGGGGTTGCTACTAAAAGAAAATAATCAAAACTTTGCCATTCTCATAAAAAACTTATGAGAATGACTCTGAAGAGATATACAGCAGGTAGAATTCATGCTTTGTTCGTGGCTGACTTAGATTTGATCCCTGGTACTACGTATTGTCCAAAGAGCTGGTCAGGACTGAAACAGAGCAAGCCCTAAGTTGAGTTAGGTATGGCACAAAAAATCTAAACCAAAAAAAAAAAAAAAAAAAAAAAGGAAAGAGAAGAAAAGAAAAAGCAAAGGAAAACAAAACAAACAAAAAACATACCAAAATCCAGAATGGGATGTCTAGAGATGAGATCATGCATTACATCTATGAGACCCTGAGTTGCATTTCCAGCATCATAAAGAACAAAAGAAAAATCTCAAAATTGAAATGGACTTTCAATTTCAGAGGCCTGGATGATGTGAAAATTCCTTCCAAAGAGCATGCATATTGCCAATTTCTAACTAAAATAAAAGGGAGCCTTGTAGTAAAGAATAAACCAAGATGCAGCCTGTAGCAAAGACTCCAGCCTCTGACAGATAGAACTGGTCTATGAAGATTACTCTATAATGAAAGACCTCCATGATTCAGTTTCCTCTCCCCTCAATATCATACCAAAAACCACATTCCTGCTTATTTCTCTCCATATAGCTACTTGCATTATTGTAATCCTCACAACGGTGCATGTTCATCAGACACTCCTAAAATATGTATAATTTTCACTGAACAATTCCTAAATATGTACAGACTGTTAATGTTACACTAACTAACTTTTTTTTTTTTTTTTGGTTTTTTGGGTCACACCCGGCGGTGCTCAGGGGTTACTCCTGGCTGTCTGCTCAGAAATCGCTCCTGGCAGGCACGGGGGACCATATGGGACACCGGGATTCGAACCAACCACCTTTGGTCCTGGATCGGCTGCTTGCAAGGCAAACACCGCTGTGCTATCTCTCCGGGTACACTAACTAACTTAATGTATGAAGTTAGATTTTCTTATTTTCCTTTTGGTGGAGAGAATCTGGACCACACTTAGTGCTTAAGTGCTACTCCTGGGTCTGTGATCACTCCCAACAATGCTTAATGGAACATCCATAGTTTCAGAGATCAAACTAGGGTTTCCACATGCAAGCCAAGCAATTTATGTCCTATATTGTAGCCATACATACAGAGCCTACACCCTGATTTAGTCAAAACAGAGATTTTTCCTTACTCTGCAAGAAAAAGAAAACTTTTACCTTCACCTATCCCCTTTTATATCTTTATTTAAGCACCATGATTACAAGCATGATTGTAGTTGGGTTTCAGTCATAAAAAGAACACCCTTCACCAATGCAACATTCCTACCACCAATTACCCCCCTCCCTCCTTCTCAGCCCTTGCCTGTATTCAAGACAGTCATAATAGTTGTTAATGTACTTATTTCCCTAACTGCACTCACCACTCTTTGTAGTGAGCTTCATATTGTGAGCTGATCTTTTTGGCCCTCATCTCTATTGTCTCTGGGCATTATTACAATAATGTTCTTAACTTTTTTAAGACCCATAGATGAGTGAGACTATTCTGTGTCTATCTCTCCCTGTGATTTTTTTCACTCAGCATAATAGATTCCATGTACATCCATGTATAGGAAACATTCATGACTTCATCTCTCCTGATGGTTGCATAATATTCCATTGTGTGTATGTACCATCATTTCTTTAGCCATTTACCTGTTGAATGGCATCTTGGTTGTTGTAAATAGCACTGCAATGAATATATGTGTGAGGAAGGTTTTTTTTTTTTTAATTCTATTTTTGTATTCCTAGGGTATGTCCCTAGAAGTGGTATAGCTGGAATCATATGGGAGCTCAATTTCCAGTTTTTTGAAGAATCTCCATATTGTTTTCCATAAAGGCTAGACTAGATGGCATTCCGATCAGCAGTGAATAAGAGTTCTTTTCTCTCTACATCCCCGCCAGCACTGACTTTACTTGTTCTTTGTGATGTGTGCCAGTCTCTGTGGTGTGAGATGTTTTGATTAGTGATGTGAAACGTCTTTTCTTTTAATTTTTTTTTTTTTTTTGGTTTTGGGCCACACCCGGCGGTACTCAGGCACGAGGGACCATATGGGATGCTGGGATTTGAACCAACCACCTTAGGTCCTGGTTCAGCTGCTTGCAAGGCAAATGCCACTGTGCTATCTCTCCGGCCCCATAAAACATGTTTTCATGTGTCTTTTGGCCATTTTTAATTCTTCTTTGAGGAAGTGTCTGTTCATTTTTTCTCCCCATTTTTTAATGGGATTATATATTTTTTATTAAGTTGTCAATATCTTGTATATTTTTGATATTATCCCCTTATGTGATGGGTATTGGGTGAATAGTTTCTTCAATTCTGTGGGTGGCTTTTGTATCCTAGACACTATTTCTTTTGAGGTGCAGAAATTTCTGAGCTTAATATAGTCCCATCTGTTTATCTCTGCTTCCACTTATTTGGAGAGTGCTTGCTTCATGAAGATGCCTTTAGTCTCAATGTCATGGAGTGTTTTACCTATGTGTTGTTCTGTATACCTTATGGTTTTAGACCTGATATCAAGGCCTTTAATCCATTTGGATTTGACCTTTGTGCATGTTCACCTACCCCTTATGGGATATAAAAGACCCACCTAGGCTTGATTAACATTATAGGTACGGGGCCCGGAGAGATAGCACAGCGGCATTTGCCTTGCAAGCAGCCGATCCAGGACCAAAGGTGGTTGGTTCGAATCCTGGTGTCCCATATGGTCCCCCGTGCCTGCCAGGATCTATTTCTGAGCAGACAGCCAGGAGTAACCCCTGAGCACCGCCGGGTGTGGCCCAAAAAACCAAACCAAAACAAAACAAAACAAAAAAAAAACCCAAAACATTATAGGTACTTTTGTCTGTTAACTATGTCTGCCATTCCTCCCACGTAGATTCAGTCTATACAATAAAGATTGCACAGGGAAGGCAGTTGGTGCTCAGTCCAAGAAGCCGGAAGTCCCCTGACCCTATGCATTTCTCTGTATGACTGTCTTGTTTTCTTAAGTCTTGTCACACCCCTGGTATATACCCATTCACTTGCGATGGAACACAGCAAGTGGAGCCTTTATGCTATATTATCTTTCCAGCCTCTCTGTCCTTTTTATGAGGCCATCTCTGCAGCTTAGACTGGTAAGCATTGCTTTCCAACTTACAATTGTTTTATTGTCAATGTAACCTTTGTCTGTTCAACTGTTCCTATGATTTTGAAGGACAGTGCTGATGTTAAACAAAAACAAAACTGAGCATAGATCCTTCATTTATATTTAATGGAGAAATAGAGAATTTTCAGAGTGGAGGACAACTTGTAGTGGGTTAAATTTCAGAGAGAAGAGAGACACATTGATAAGATAAATGATAAGATATAGCTAAACTAGTTACGAGGTCTCTGGGGTCTTCAAAGAAACAAATTCAATGTTATTCTGAAGAATCAGGAAGAGTGACTTAGTCAACTGAGAAACCTCAGGGATGAATCTTTCTGGAGAGTTCCTTCAGCAATTTTCTCAGGCTCCTCATGGGTTAACCAGGGTCAGGACAGAAGTCAGAGTGTCCCCAGGCCTTCTTGTCAACTATTTTCTATCTCGCTTCTCTTATGTGTAATCTTTTAGCCTCCATGCACAGCAACTCAAACAAAAGGCCCACAAGTGAGTGAATGTTTTCAGGCATGCAAAAATCTCAGGTATAAACAATTTTTGCTCAAATCAAAACTCTAGGAGTAAGATCCTCATGGGCTGAACTTTTCCCTTAAACCTATTGGAAGTGGTGAGACTTGAGTGTATTGGCTACTCTTTGTTTTGCAATGCTAAGCATTGAACCCAAAACCTCATACATGCAGAATAACCTATTCTATCACTGACATACCTCCCCAGATCTAGAATTGTTTGAGAAGAATAGGTAGAGGAAAAATACTGTGAACACAGATGGAAGAGACATAATAGGGAGAGGAATAGAGATAGGAATCAGACTATTTTAGTGTGAAGAAGTAAGGAGAATGGACTTTGTGAAAAAAATTTGTAAAGTTTCAGATTCTTGGAGTGTTCTGAAAATCAGAAAGTAATTTGGGACCATGTTATTGAGTATTGTAGGGTTGGACACTGCATGTCATTGAGCAAAAAAAGTAAGTAAGATAATTTAGTAAAGGTCTGAAAGAAAAACAATGCAGATTGGCCAGAAGAATAAAAGTATTTTGCAGAGAACTGAGCTCAGATATTGTAATTATTTAAATATTCTTGAGTTAAGAGATGATGGTAACTTAATCACATGTCTAGGTCCAGCACAGGATTAGAAAGATGAGTTTGGCTCACATGAAAACCTAGACTTGATATATCATCAATATACATAGACATGCCATTTTTGCAATGCAAATTGTGTTTTTCAGTTATAAAATTGCATTGCTTTCTAGATTCATTGTCAACATTTTATTCTTTTTAATTTTTTTTTAAGTTTTTGGCCCTCACCCAGAAATGCTCAGGAGTTTAGTCATTTAGTCTTGGCTCAGACTAAATAACCATTTGTGTGGGCCTTATATGCAGCATTGAAGACCTGGGTCAGAATGAACCTGGGTCAGATGCACTCATAATAAACACCTTCCCTGCTCTACTCCAGCCCAGCATAAAAAAATATGTGTAAAGGGGTTAAGATAAAAAAAATAACTTCAAGGGCAGGAACAATAGCACAGAGGTAGGGTATTTGGCTTGCAGGTGGCTGACCCAGGACAGAACTGGGTTTGATTCCCCAGTGTCCCATATGGTCCCCTGAGCCAGGAGCAATTTCTGAGCGCATAGCCAGGAGTAATCCCTGAGTGTCACTGGGTGTGGCTTCTCCCCCAAAAAACCCTTCAAATATATCCTGTGTTTAAAAAATAAATTATACATGGACTAGAGTGATAGCACAGTAGGTAAGTGCTTGTTTTGAATGTGACCTATGTTGGTTCGATCCCTTGTTTTCTCTATGGCCCCCCAAGTCCTCCAGAGTGATTCTTGAGAACCAGGAGTAACTCCTGAAAATCTCTGAGCATGGTCACAAAACCCAAAAAAATCCAAAAATAATGAACTATTACTTATAAGAATAATTAAATAAAAAACTCCATTATCTTACTTGAGGTTCTGCGAAAAGCAGACTGCATGTTACATTTATTGCATATTGGTTATTGCAATAAATGATCATAGAATTTAATAGCATTTTATCTTTGAGAAACCTTTTTCTATGCTTGGGAGAGGATACATGCATTTAGAATATTCAAGAAGATATAAAAGAAATTCACATATATATGGATATTGCATATAAATAAACTTTATTGTTTTCAATGGTTAAATGTATGGGTAAAGAATAAAATTAAAATTATTTTCTTTGGGGATGATTTATGTCGTAATTTTCACCTGCCCTATAATTAGACATTTTGAACTCTGAATATTTTTAAGACAAAATTATTGCCCAAGTAAACTTTCGAAATTGTATTGTTAACCCAGAGACCTTTTGAAAGCCTAGAACAACATTATTGGTAGAAGTGCCCTCACACACACAGACAAATAAAGAACAAAGTTTAAAATAATTTGAAAATGATTTATTGTCCGCCACCTCTGCAGTTAGAGATTCAAGTATTATTACTTTGCTTTAGTGCAACAAGGGAGGACAGTAAGTTGCTGTGGGCTGAAGGTAAATTATGATCTATTGGAAGGAAGGAAGGAAATGTGCTGAAAAGTGGAGGGGTTGGGAGTAAATCCCCTTCTGAAACATTATCTGAACCCTTGCTTCTGATAATGCCACAAGTTTAAAATTTTTGTCCTTACTTGGATCTTGGAAAAGGCAGAACAAAATTATGAGGCAGATTAACTTATCAAATCTTTTATAATTAATCATGGTCCATGTGGTGAGAATTAGATGTATGTATAGAGTCTAATATAGACTCAAGTATGTAGAATTCCAAGGTAGTTCTTCATAACTTTTCTTAACAATCCTAATCTTGGTACCCTGGTTTTTAAGATGGGAAGGCATCAATTATTACATCAGTATTTAGGATGACCATTCAGTTACAATTTTTTGATTTAAACATCATAGTTACAAGGTTGTTCATAATAAAGGTTTATTTTTCACAGATAAAGTTGTTCATGATTGAGGTACAGTCATATAATGTTCAACAACCTTCACCAGTGCACATTTTCCACCTCTGTAACATTTTTTTTTTTTGCTTTGTGGGCCACACCCAGCAGTGCTCAGGAGTTACTTTTGGCTCTGTGCTCAGAAATCGCTCCTGGCGGACTCAGGGGACCATATGAAATGCCTGGGATTGAACCTAGGCTCACCTGAGTTGACAGCGTGCAAAGCAAACACTCTACCACTGTGCTATCACTCTAGCTCAACAATTTTAATTTTTGCTTAAAATATACTATTCATAAAGTGAATCACAGTCTTCAAATTAGAAATCTAAATTTCTATATTGGCAGTCTAAAGATCATTTGGTTTTTATTTAGATTGAGAGAGATAATGAAGTTACATTCTCTAAACACTTCATAATATAGAGAAGGGAAAGACTGAAATGTATTGAGAGTCTATTAAACCAGACTGTTTAATAGGCATATTCTCCTTTGCATATTTCTTAAATATTTCTCCTTTGCAATATTTCTAAAACCATATGTGAAAGATCTTGCTACTTATTGTGAAATTGGAAAAACTGAAGCTTACGCTTTTATATTTTGTATCAAGGAACATGGGAAAATATATTAAGATGGTGATTCAATTTGTGTATTATTTTACATCTTATCCACAAATTAATGTGTTTGTTGTTATTTTGGGGCCATACCTGGAAATGTTCAGGGATTATTCCTAAATCTGTTTTCAGGAATTACTCCTAGCAGGTTCAGGGGGCTATAAGGGATTTTAGGAATCATAACAAGGCCGGCTGCATGCAAGGCATTCAGCCTACCTGCTATGCAATCACTTAGATTCCCTCTGATCCCTATTTCATTTAAAAATTTTAACTAACCTGTTTATTATAATAAAAATAATAATGATGACGATAATAATTATTATTACTGTTATAGTTTGTTCTTTTGATACATCTGGTTGTGCTCAGGGATTATTCCTGAATCTATATTCAGTAATAATTTCCATCCTTGATCCAGGGATGTTGTCTATAGGACAGGCACTTCAACCCCTATACTATCCTTTTGATCTTTATTACTATTATTTTTTCAGAGAAGGGAATTGAATCCAGGGCCTTTCACATGTGAAACTCCATGCATGCATTTTTACCATTGAGCTACATCTTATACTTTAACCTGAATTATTTTTATTGTCACATTATAACAGTTCAGAAAACTAATATCCAATTAATAAGAACTTCAGTGCTTTTTGAGTCTGAAATTTGCTTTCCTGGGCTCTTCTTATAGAGAATTCTTTGTCTAAATAGCAGTAGTGTCAACTATTAAAATATATAAAGGCAAGTTTTTCTTGGATTGTTTTAGGGCTGCTCCCAGAAAAAATTGTCACCCACCTTCGAACAGCTGCTTATGCTCATGACACCATATTGGCCCTGGAAGATGCTGTGGACTGGAACAGGGGTGATGAAGCTGTCATTATCAGTGGAGTGGGTGTGGAAGGTACCAAACCAATGGAAGAAGTTGTCATTGTGGAAACTGTGCATGGTTCAGACCTGCATCTGAGGGCTCCCTTGAGGTAATGAGTTACTGTGTGGTTCCTTAGATATAAGATGAGTGTGCACATGTCTGCATGTGTTTGTATGTACATGTATGTATTTTTAGGCCCTGTCCTGTAGGACTGTTTCCTGACCTTGTGTTTAGGAGTCATTGGCAGTGCCAGGATGAAATGCAAGACAAGAAGAGCCTTTAAAGATAATATTTCATTGTGCATTGGTATCTGGACATTTTGTCATCCAGTGATTGTGTTTCTGTATTTAATAATACTAAAAGTTTAAACAATATAATTGCAATGTATAAAATTTGAAAGAATTTAGCTTCTTAAATAAGATGCTATGAAGCAGTATGCCTCATCTGCTTTTGTTGTAGGTGGTCACCCATAACAGTCAGACAAGTTTCTAATTTTTACATCTCAACTCCATATTCTTGCCTCTGATTTAAATTACTAAAGAAATATAATGCACAGGGTTAGAGTGATAATACAGAGGGTAGGGTATTTTCTTTGCATGTGGCTGACCCAGGTTCAATTCCCAGCACTTTATGCGACTCTCTGACCCCACCAGGAGTGATTCCTGAGTATGGAATCCAGAGTAATCATTGAGTACTACTGGGTGTAGCCCAGGCATACATTAAAAGAAATAAATTTACCACCCAGATAGTTTTTATTTGGTGGCTTGCGATTCCAAATAATATTCCAAGTGATCCTTCCTATGGGACTTTTTTACTTTCATTTTTCAGATATTCTCACAATTTCTTGGAGCAGTGGGTGGCTGGAGAGCATCACATTTTAAAGGTGACAGTCGCCCTACTCAGTAGAAGTATCACCATAAGAGGCAATATCACTAATGAAAGGACCAAGTTCCTTGATGCATGTCAAGAGATCAGTGCTCTGGAAGGTAAAACAACAGTTTCTTGAAAAATATGATGGTAAAAAATATTCATTTAAGTGACAGGTAGCATTATTTACTTTTTTTTTCAGATTAAAAGAAACTCTTACCCTCTTCATAATTATAGTATTCTGTTGTCTTCAGAATGCTCAAGATAAATGGTCATTTCTCTTCAGCCTTCAACAACTTGGTGAAAGAGATAAATATTACTGTTCAGTAATTAAATCTGTAGAGTTGAATTACAGTTTTATGTTAGAAACTATAAGTAGGGCCAAAGCGATGGCGCAAGGTGTAAGGTGTCTGCCTCACGCACACTAGCCTAGGACAGACCCATGTTTGATCAGGTCCCCCAAGCCAGGGGCAGTTTTTGAGATCATAGCCAGGAGTCATCCAAAAACAAAAACAACAACAACAAAAATAAATCATAACTAAAATTCTATCCCTGCTCTCTTCTAAGATGTTCAGGAAATAGAGGCATTGATGTAGTATTTTGTGACTATGAATAAAATAATGACTTCATTACAATGTAAAATGTGATACTGCAATTAAAAAATAAAAAAGCAAAAAAATTAGGAAAGGTATTTAATGCTAGTGTTATAGACACAGACAATATATTCTCACAACTAGGATCTTATGGTTCCCACCTCTTCATACACTTTTGGAATTTATCTCTTGAGTGAACTACCACATACTTTAGGTAAGTGGTTGAAAAAAATCAATTTATCTTCAAATAGAATAACAGGCACTGAATCACACTGATGTGCCTATTAAACATCTATTTCAGGGATGGTTAGTTTAGTAGGTTATGTTTTGGTTTCCCAGGCTGTAGATTATGAGGCTTTCATATGTTTTGAAGATATCATTTGTCAACTTTGGTCCAGGATGGTGTGGGTGTCAAGAATAACTTCCAGGCATGAACTCTGGATGGATGATGAGGCCTATTCATTGAGATGGGAAGTACAACAAGTTTTGGGTGGGAGGGTGGAGATCATAGTTTAATTTTGTCTGTAGGGACCAGAGCAGAAACCAGAACAGCAGAGGTATTCAGTAGTATTGGTTTCTGGGAAGAAATATCAGGATTGGAGTTAAAGATTTGAGTCATGTCTGTCAAAAAATATCTTTGGGTTAATGTTAAAATGTGGTTGCATGAAAGGGACAGTGTTTTGAGAGGAGCACATTTTTTATTTATCTAGTTCAAAAGTATCATTCTAC
The DNA here is from genome assembly GCF_024139225.1 of Suncus etruscus. Classification (NCBI taxonomy): domain Eukaryota; kingdom Metazoa; phylum Chordata; class Mammalia; order Eulipotyphla; family Soricidae; genus Suncus; species Suncus etruscus. Next base: position 11,171,963 of record NC_064865.1, read on the forward strand.
AAAATAGTACCAGCCAACTTGAACATTTCTGTTAAATTGAAACCTCAGTTCTATTCTAATTCATATGCAAGTATTTACAGACTATGTTGTCCTGAACATGGTACTTGATTATGCCATAGATGATGCCATTTAGGACATTATAATTTACCAAAGGAGACATCCTTTGGTAAAGATCTCTGAATTTACTCACAACTCTTAAATACTTAAACAAAAGATTCAAAATTAATGAAAATGTATAGATCATCTTAAAAAATCGTTATTCATTGAACTGATGTGAGGAGTAAAGGAAAAGTTGCTGAATAAGCAATATGAGGTCTAAAAATACTTCACTGAGAGCAGCATGTATCATTAGCATATCTATTCAAAAGTGTGCTAAAGCTAAATGTAAAGCACTTCTATATTTTGCCTGTATTTATTCATCTTCTGGTTATGGGGAGCAATAAATGGATTCTGAAATGTATTGTGGATTATTAACTATAGAGTGAATTATTTTTGGTATTTTGGTCCATCATTGTTTTGATTAACTTTGATGATAAAGTATAAATTTAGGGCATGATTTCTTCTCCATTCTGAGGCTAGTTCATATAATCAATTTCTATGTGTCAGCATAGAAATCATGAGGTCTACTCGTAGTTATATTCATTAAGTATATTAGTTATGTCCATGTGACTTTATGATAGGGAATGTCACTGGGAAGAAAGCTACTGCTTGGGACCATTTCATTATATCTCTTTGCCATATCTGCTGTGGTATTTCGAAGTTCTCAAACCAGAAACACATTAAAGTAAAGGGGAAGCCCCATTGGACAGCTTAGTCCTAAAAAGAACTGTGATTACAGTCAGTGCTTACATCTTTTCCCTACAATTATCAGCCACGAGAAGGTCATTTTACTGCACACTCCCTCCGGGGTATCTTTGGATTGAAATAAGCATATATTTAACTTGGGTTTGTGGGTTACTGTCAGCTGCTTTGTGACAGTAATTAGGGTGATTGATTTGGGGGCTTCTGGAAGTAATAGAGTGAAGGCAACATCATGTCCTACTTATAGGACATTTTAATTAATAATCCAAAGAGGAAAATCAAAGTCAATGGGAAGTAAGATTATTAAAGAAATCAACAAGAATGGTTTGTCCTTCATGTTGTCAGTGCCTTTCAATGAGAAAAATTCTCCCAAAGCATCTTGTGCATGATTTGGGTGTCCCTGACTTCACTCTGTCTTTCAGGTAACTTGCACAACTGCTTATATTTCAAGAGTGAGAAGATACTAGGATCCAGGGATCTGGGAGCAAAAGTCATCATTCAGTCCTTCCCAGAAGAGCCCAGTCATGTCCAGGTGAAGGGTGTTCAGTTCCTGGACTTGGGGCAAGCCTTCCATAAGCATCTGAGCTCCCTGACTTTGGTGGGAGCTCTGAGAGGTAAGTGGGTCCAGGCCCAGTTCTGTTCCATGTTCTATTTCCATGTTTAATTCATTCTAGGCAGCCAGTTCTGATAGAAGGAGGGGAGGAGGCATGCTTTCAAGATTTATGGTCTAGATTTGTGGCTCTCAAGCTTTACTATACCAAATATATCACTTAGGATATTACTCAAATTAGAATTATTGATTCTGCCTTAGTGAATTTTGATCTATTGTGAGATCAGGGACCTGGAATTTTAACAAGTGAGCTTTTAAAATCTGGATAGTCTTAGAAGTTGGATAAATATCATGACTGGCTCAACAACTATAGACTAAATCACACAGATACATTAAAAATCAGTATTTTTTTCTTGTAATTAATTAATTTTGTGATTACAGGAAAAAAAATTTTTGCAAAGAAATCTTCTGGCTGGAAAGACAGGTAGAAAGGGCTAAAACAAACAAACAGATGCTTTGAATGGGACTTGAGGTTGCAGTGTTCATATCTTGACCAGAGTTGAAGATGGGAAGATAAAATGGGGCATCAAATGCAGGTTAAAAACTGTATATTAAATTTAGTACCAGAGACAGAAGAGGCTAATATGACCCAATATACTGACCAATACTTTGAAGCCAAAGTTGGAGGAATATTGAAACATCCATGAGTAAACTACAAATACCAGAAACCTGAGACATACTACAGGTAATAGGGACTTGCCTTGCATGTGCCTCCAAAACTGCACATTTAAGTTTTGGGGGAAAAAATATGATGCTCTGGGAATTAATTCCTGGCAAAGAATACCAGAACCTACTTGATTATTTTATTGGTTCTTGAAGGATACTAAATAAGCAACAAGTAATAGCAGAGTAATCCTTGAAGACCTTAAGAGCAGGGATCCTTGTTATCCAATGAAAGAACTTTTTTTTAGGTCAATTCATCTGCATATCCCAATTCAACAAATATCTTTCATTTATTTATTTTGATATTTATTTTAGGAAATGGTTTCTAGCATAGCTTCTATGCTAGCACATCATCATAATCAGTTTTGCTGTGCCATTTCCCAGATTTTTTGGTCCTATGGTATGTAGAATGCTGCAATATATTTGGCTGAGGACAACTCCAGTATCTGTGAGGGTAGAAGACAATTATGCATAAGCACTTGAACATAACAGGAGTTATCAACTGACCATAACTAAATCCCATCTTTTTCCAAATTTAGTTAATTGATGCCTATTTCAAAATAACAGTACTTTTATCTATTTTTAGATATTACATTTAGTGGGAAAAAGTTTTGGTGCTTAAAAGAGTTTCAGAAACACTTTGTTAATACATTATTCCCTGTTGCTCTCTGTTAAATCACAAATGTGTTGCTTGGGAGGGAGTAACACATTAACCCAGAGGTTAGAAACTTCTGGCATGCTTGCCAAAGAATCTTTTTTTTTTCATGCCCTGAAGTCCCATGTGCCCTGTGTGGCCAATTGCCCCAGTCACTAGAGTAGGGGGTGGTAGAATCTTTGTACCCTACCATTAAAGTTTTTTTTAGTCCCTGAATTCTACCATAATAGGTTCATAAATAGATTATGTCTTGCTGGTTGTTAAGATGGGCAGGCATATTCTGATAGAGAGATGTGATGTTAGGGGTCTGGAGTCAGTGAGAAGAGCTGCAGTCAGTGTTCTCTCTAGATCGGTTAACTTACAGTGATGAATTCTTGGTGTTACAAGAGCTGAATCTAAGAGAAGGTCCAATATATATATGAGGATGGTATACTTGAGAATTTTCTGAATAGTACTAGTCTAAAAGTTCGGTTTTTCCATAAGACAATATTTTTAGCATATCAAACAATTGACCTCCACTTAATATAATTGTTCACTATATGAAAATAATACAAAACCCCATTTTCAAGATTTATAATTGAATCAAAGATAATAACTTCTGTTTTAATGTAATAGACAAAAGATACACAAATGAATAATTGTTTTATTTTCATTTTTTATTTTCTACACAGTACACAATTTATTTATTTATTTTTGGGGTCACACCTGGTAGCACTCAGGGGCTATTACTGGCTCTATGCCAGTAAATCTATGCCAGAAATAGCCCCCCAGCAGGCTCGGGGGACCATATGGGATGCCAGGATTCGAACCATCCTTCTGCATGTAAGACAAATGCCTTACCTCCATGCTATCAATATGGCCCCACAGTACACAATTCTTGACTTATACAATTGATATTCTGAAATATATACTGTTCCAGATTACAAAAAATATGGGGGGTGGGACATAAAGCCATATTTATGCATTAGGTGAAATAATATATCTAAATGTTAAGTATTAACAGTTTAGCAGAGTTGAGGGTTCTTCCTGTTCTGCTTCAGAAACCCACTATATGCAAATGTGAGAGTTGATATTCTCAGGTCAACCTCAGCTTTGCTTAAAATTTTAAGAATTTCTGATTACCTTCTACCAAAGATATTATGTTTAGGAAGTTAAAATATTTTGCAGTTCAAGAAATAATGACTACATGTTATTATGCAGGATAAATTATTTTGAAGATCAGTATTATCCAAAGCAGTACTCTTCATATAACCATACAGTTACTTCAGACACTCTCTGTCAAATTGAAATGGGAAATGATACTAAGGATTATAGACAATTGGGGCTATAATGAGAATATAGTAGGTAAAGCACTTGCCTTGTTTTTGGCTGACCAGTTTTCAGTTCCCAGTACCCAACGCATTTGCCCCAAACCACAAGAAGTATTCCCTGTGTGCAGAACCAAGAGTAGCATAGCTGAACATAGCAGGCTTTGGCCCCAGTACAAACAAAACAAAGAATATAGCTGATTGACAACAGTTGGTCATGCATGCTTTTATTGAACTTTCTAGTTCAATTGCTATTGCTATGTTTAAAATTTTAAAGTTTAATTTTTGTTTAGTTTTAGGCCACACCCAATGGTGCTCAGGGGTTAATTCTGGCTCTGAATTCAGAAATTACTCTTGGCAGGCTTGGGGGTCCACATGGGATCTCAGTGTCTTGCCTGCAAGACAAATGTCCTACCCACTACCTGCTGTGCTATCACTCCAACCTCTATAGTCACTTTCTTTACTACCTTTTCTTGGATTCCACTCAATATATCTTTGATATTTTTGGTAAATATGGGTTTGAGTTACCCATTTTCTATCATTTTTCTTGCATCCTATTTTATAATTATGAAGTAGAACATTTTAGTTATATTGCAGCAGGTTTTGGGAGATCTTTAACAGACTCTGAGGTATCTTCAATGATCCCTAAATTATTAAATTACTCTTTACTTTGCAGACTCCTATATACAAGGCTCTACTCTGTGGGGATCTTTCAGCAGAGGTCTCAGTCTGCCCAGGACCTGGGGACTAAGGGTGGACAATAATATCTTCTACAACATTTTAGGAAATGCTATAATGCTGGGTAAGTGATGGCATTGTTTTATTATAGAATTTTTTAGTAGATCACATATTTCTGAAAAAGTCCTTGCTCCCAAATTTGAATTGCCAATCTGAAAGAACAGCAGTGTTTAATCCTTACAAGTAGGCATGTTTAAAAAAATAAAGTTTAAGTATCATCACCATTGATGAGTTAGCTAAGTTTCATAAAGCAGGAAATTGGTCTTTTGCGTATGTCACTGCAGGTCATATTTAGATTTTGGCCAAGCTGTCAAAAATAATCAATTTAGTTATTTTCTCTTTTTTTTTTGACCTTGTTAAAGTTCATACTTTAGAATTCTCTAATTGGTTATCTGCTTTCGTCTCTGTAACCTAAAATTCATTTCACTTGCAACTCCAGACATTTTCTTTAAAAATCTCAAATTGAATTATACTAATCTTTTAATTGTCTTTTATAGTTTCTGATTGCTCTTAAAATGCAATCCAAAATACATAATTTACTTTAAAAGATATCAGTATTTAACTTATGTTTGTAAAATTATTTTGCTAATTTTTTCCTCCGACCTGTTTTGGTTTTTGTGTTTTCCCCTAAACTACATCATTGGCATATTTTTTGATTTAGTTTGTACATCTGAATGTTTTTCTGTTTCAAGGCCTTTTGCACAAGATCTTTTTCTTCATTGGCAATCTGCTCCTGATTTCTTCCCCAAACTCCCAAGAATTCTATACTTAAACTCTTTATCACAACTAGTTATATATTCATTTTAATTATATATCATATTTCTGATAAGCTACTTAAAATCTAAATTTTACTGTCAATTTCATAAAAATATTGTTGCCTTAGCCCTTTAATCAATGCTTGTAGGTAACTTTGTTGAATCTTAAACTGATATTTATAGTCCCCAGAAATACTCCTCCCATTTTTTGCTTGTTTGAATTTTTGCACCCCCTCCTTTTTTCTTTTCTTTTTTTCTTACCTTCAAACAGACCCACATAACTTGAACCATCTTGTTCTGCCTCACAAATTGAGGGGAAATAATGGAGGACACCAAGACCAAACAGTCGTATGAACATTGAGTAGAAATAAAAAATGATCAGACTTGAACACCAAATCCAAAGCCAACTACAACAGAATCGATACCCAATCTACAATAGGCTAGACACAGAAGGGACTACTTATACTAGCAGCCTGGGGACAAAGGAGGGGCAATTGGGATGCATGCTGGGAATAGGGGTGGAGGGAGGACAATATTGGTGGTGGGAATGCCCCTGATTCAATGTCACTATGTACCTGAAATAACTACTGTGAATGATTTGTGATCCTCTTTGGTCAAAATAAAAATTATTACTATAAAAAATAAAATAAAGTAGAATAAAATTTAAAAAAATAGAGTACAGGTGGGCTGTGGTGGGAGGAGGGAGATTTGGGACATTGGTGATGGGAATGTTGCACTGGTGAAGGGAGGTGTATTTTATATGATTGAAGCCCAACTACAATCATATTTGTAATCAAGGTGTTTAAATAACGATATTAATTAAAAAAAAGAAATAAGTAAATGAATTAAAAACCTCTATTTATACCAAAAAGAATCAGAAACCTTTACTTAAAATAAGTCTAAAATTATATTCAAAAATAGTATTTATTACTTTAATCTGTGATATGTCAATGTAAATATATATTAGTTATAAATAATATTTTGATATAAATCTACAAAAGATTGAGTTCTAATGCTGAAGGGAAAATAGTTTAGTGAGAAAACATGGTTCATATTCACAAACTCATTCTTTTTTTTTTTTTTTTTAATTTTTTTTATTTTAATTATGACAACAAAGATGCAAAGAAAGAGGACAGGGTAAAGTTACAGTGGAAGCCCAATCACCCATAAACAGATTTCTCAGTAGTCCCATCGATGATATCCCAGCCTTATACTTTCAGCCAAAGAACATTAAGAAAAACAAAACTGAACCCATGTACCATACAATTACTTTGTCCCTCAAATCCCCCGTTGTAGTACATATTATTTCTTAGCAGCACACCATATAATCTAAAGATATTAGACTTATGTAACTCTTTAAACATTGAGGGCAAAGTACATTTATCTAGATCCATGCACATGCTTACTAGTTTAAATTAACCTCAAAAGTTTTAGTGGGTTGTTTTTCTTAAGGATTGGAGTCAAGGGACCATAGTAAAAAACGATATTAAAGTGGCATTTGTTTGCATAGGCCCACCAAAACATAAGGGACATGGAAAGACAAATTATGGTCTAAATAGATGGAGACCCTACCCCTGAAGTTTCCTGGCACAGGACTGACTCTAGGCTCCAGGCAAACTAGTTTGTCCAATTCAAGTCATCGTCTGTAGTGGCAATACACCTCCATTCCTCACATAGTCTCTGTTGTTGGTATCATGCTTCTGTATTAAAGATCCTGGAGTCTACATGTCTCATATAGCAGTCAGGATGGTGCAGAGCATTCTCTCGTTTCATCTCACACTTAAGGGGCAATAGAGAGAACCATGTCCTGTAGAGCAGGTCATTGTTGTTGTCACGTCTTATCGCAGGTCATTGTTGTTGTCACGTCTTCTCAGTGTAAACGGAGGTGTCTTTTTAGGAGGTCGATGTCAGACCCTTGGTAGTGTCTTTCCTGGTAGAGGACTGCTTCCAACTGTTGCTATAAAAGACCTTGGATGTTTCGTAGATAGCGTGCCTGGTTCCAGTGTGAATGGAGAATGCCCATTCATCTGAGGCCTGTGCCAGGTCATTATATCAATGTTCAGGGTGTAAGGTACATTGTAATGAGATTTATTAGATAATAACTAATCTGTATGTATAGTGTTTTCCCATTTTAATGTGTCTATGCAAACAAGGATCAATGCCATGAAGCGTTATTGGTGCATTTGGAGGCAATAAGAACAAGACCAGCAATTTCCATGACATAGTTCAATCATAGGCATCAAACTGAGGGACAGTTCCACCAACAATCCTTACTATACAGCTTACAAAGAAAAGACAAGATGAAAAGTGGATAGAAAAATGATGGTAGAAGAATATATAGAGTTACAGCAGTTAAAGAAAATAATCATAAAATACTCAAAATATATATGTGTTCAATATGTGTTCGATTTATGTCCTTCTAAATAGTTCTGAGATTTGTAAGATCTACTGTATGTCTTTGGACAGAGATTAAAACTGTTTGTTACTGAAGGTAAGAAGGGTAAATCAGGGGTACTGGTGGTTGGGAGGAGCATAAGTTCGCGCGGGGGCGCTAGCCCCCGCGCGGTTTCAAAATGTAGACTGGTATGAAATTGCCAGTGACAGCCTGAGTTTAGCTGAGCAGTTATCTGCCACCCCCTAGATCAAACGCCACCCCCTAAGCCAACCCTGTAGCAGGTCCGGCCCAGGTCCGGGCCCCCCCTACCCTAGGCCAGGCCAAAAGGCCACTGGCACATGCGGAGGTCTGCCAGCTGCCCGCCCGTGCTGCTAAAAATCCTGCTTCAGGAAGGGAGAGAGAGACCCTCCCAAGCCTGAAGGACAGGGATTTAAGCCCAACCTAGGCCGGTCCCCAGACCCGGCCTGGGACTGGGGAAAAACCCAGGGTGCCCCATCAGCTCCTCCCAGAAACCCACCTGGAGATCCGGAGGAAAGGGGGAGAGGGGGGCCGGGTGACCCAGGTCCGGGCCCCCCCTACCCTAGGCCAGGCCAAGAGGCCGCTGGCACATGCGGAGGTCTGCCAGCTGCCTGCCCGTGCTGCTAAAAATCCTGCTCCAGGAAGGGAGAGAGAGACCCTCCCAAGCCTGAAGGACAGGGATTTAAGCCCAACCTAGGCCGGTCCCCAGACCCGGCCTGGGACTGGGGAAAAACCCAGGGTGCCCCATCAGCTCCTCCCAGAAACCCACCTGGAGATCCGGAGGAAAGGGGGGAGGGGGGCCGGGTGACCCAGGTCCGGGCCCCCCCCTACCCTAGGCCAGGCCAAGAGGCCGCTGGCACATGCGGAGGTCTGCCAGCTGCCCGCCCGTGCTGCTAAAAATCCTGCTCCAGGAAGGGAGAGAGAGACCCTCCCAAGCCTGAAGGACAGGGATCACAAACTCATACTTGAAAAGGTAATTAATTTAGCACAACGGGAGATCAGAGATAAGGGAATCAGATAAGCAGATAAGCAATTAGAAATAAGGGAAAACATTTGATTGGGATAAAAAGAACCACTACAGGGAAGTTAAATGAAGAGATGTCAAATTTGCTCTGACTCTTTTGAATAGGGGAAAATTTTCTGAGTCTTGGAATAGAAATTTATAAAGGTTCCCTAACAATATGATTTTAGCAGAAAACAAATTATATAGAACAAGAAAAAAAGAAAAAGTGTAGAGCTTGGAGATTTTGAATTGGAAGCTCTTGACATTTGTCTAAAGAAGATTATATAATTTTCCTCTCTTTTGTGTCATAGAGAAAAACACATATACAAAACATATACACAAAATGAAAATAAATGTTAACTTATGAGTAAGCAAACAATAAAAACTGATCATCAGGTTCTGTGTTTTTAGGCACATACATAGAAATGAGATCAATTTCTTGGGAAGCTATATCTGGAAATAAAAATGGTAAGTGTCAATTAGTCAATTAGTTTTAAATATATGAAAGAGCCAGAGAGATAGCATAATATGTCTTATACTCATCCTATACAACTCCAATTTGATCCCTGGTACTTCATGTGGACCCCTGAGCCCTACCTTATGTAGTCCCTGAGCTCAGAGCCAGGAATAAGCCCAGAGCATAGAAGGCTATGGTCTAAAAACTGAATGTCAAGAAGTCAAAACCAAAACAAATATCTATTACACCTATCAAAATTGTATATAATTTATACTGTCTTGAAGACAAAAAATGTTAGGTATCTTAAATTTGCTTAAATATAAACTAAATGTTTATATTAAGATGTTTTAGTAGTGTATATTTTTATAAATAACTATTCAGTGTGTATATTTATATACACAACACAAATAATACATCTATCTTTTTTTGTTTTGTTTTGTTTTTGGACCACACTCAGTGGCACTCAGTGGTTCTACTCCTGGAACTTACTCTCAGAAATCAGTCCTGGCAGGCTTGAGGGACTTTCTGGGATGCAAGGGATCAAATCTGGGTCAGCCATGTGTAAGGCAAATGCCCTACCCTCTGTGCTATCACTCAGGCTCTATTTATCTATTTACATATATGTATTATATCTTGGGATTTGTGAGTAGTGAACCTTTTGGACATTCCTACCCCAAACATACTCCAACCCATGCCTGTTCATTTAATGTGATATCTGAATATAGCTTGCCCCTATTTCTCTTTATAATATCTCTTGTAGATAATACCCAAGTTAATGTGAATGCTATGTAGATGTCAGTATTTTCTAGAGAATATTTGTCCTTTAGTTAATAATTGTTTGATAAACAGCAAAAAGAAAAAGCATTATAAACTAATGACAGACATAATTTGTCTAACTACAGGATATATATATGTATATATAAAATTTGTGGATGTAGAACCCACAAACTCATGTGGAAGACTTACTCTCTATATATGTGCATTGTGTTAATTATAATGTGCTTTTTTTCAGTAGGACAAAAAGATAGAGTTATATAAAACTTTAATTATCATTGTGAATATTTGGGACTTGCTTTAACTTTGTTTCTTATTTCAACTGATCAGAAGAAGGAAATATAATAAGAAACAACGTGATAATCAGTCTTTTGGGCACTGAGGGACTTTCCAGTCCTGAAATGCTGACACCATCTGGAATTTATATCTACAACCCCACCAATATTGTAGAGGTAAGATCTTCAGTTCCACCATGAATATTAGAAATCAGAGAGTATAATAGCTTTTGCAAAAGTTACTTAATGGTAGCATCAGTGGTGAAGAATTAAAAAAAAAAAGCTTACTGCATTGTGGTATCAAGAATCTACTTTATGAGTTTGTATGTGTTAATAAGCAAGTGCTTTAGGACAAATGCTCTCATCTAAGAATTCCTTTGAACAATATCTACATGAAGCAAAACAAAGTAGATATGGATCATTTTATTGTGACTTCAATTAATTAAAATGTCTAAAATATCTTAACTAAAATATATTTCTGTGCTAGCTAACTATTAAATGTATGATTTTATACTATTAGAATTAGTATTACTTATATCACTATTTACACATATTTATATTACTATTTTATGTTACATTATTATTAAATTTAGTTTTTTTTTAATGTTTTTGAGGGATCATACTTGGTGGTGCTCTGTGCTTACCTCTGGCTCTGTACTGAAGAAGGACTCCTAATGTTGATGGGGGACTAACATTATGTGATGCTGGATTGAATGCAACCTTTATACTAAAAATTTAGTTTCAAAAAACATCATGACGTATATGAGATTATGACAGATTCTAGAATGAATGAAGTACATTCTGATGGCCTTGACTCTTCTATCCTATCGTTTAGCATACATTAGCATTTATTTTCTCTAAGCATATTTAGAGATAAATTTTCCTGGATAGGTTTAGCTATTAAGTCCTTGGAGGAAGCATTACTTTTGAGTCTTGAGAGAGTCATTTGATTCCTCTTCCCCAGCCATTTTCTTCTGTGGTTCAGTAGTGAAAAGGTTAAGGGCCTCATCATTCTAGAATATTCCTCTGGAACATCTCCTGTGCTCTCTCTGGCAATTAGACCAAGTTTCAGAGGAACTGAGTGAATGAACTCTCCGATCATCTGCTTTTAATTACCTTCAGCTGAGTAACCCTTAATAAAAGTCATGGTTATCTCCTCCAACCCTCCTTTTAATTATGTTTATTCCAAGCAGATACTTACACACCATTTTAGGTGCCTAATGGGGGCAACTAATATACTAGGGAGGAAAGGAGGCAGAACTGAAGGAAACCAAACTTTAGACCCAGAACAGCGAGAGCTCTTTAAACTAGTTGGTCATTTCAGGGCTTGTTGCACAGCTGTGCCAGCAAGCTTTGGGCTTTAAAGAGCTGAGTTTTGGTCTACTTTTGTGGACAAAGCAAGAGTTTTTAATGTTTATACATCCGAGAACCAGCATTGACCTGTGAACTGGCAGTTGAATAACATTGAAGGAAGCAAACTCTAAGGATCTACCTCCTTGCAACTGGGGCATCTATATGTTCAGTGCTGTGGATGCTATTTGCCTGGCCTTGTATTTTTGTCTAGGTATTTTGGCCACTATTTGACCAAAATAATTGAGTTGGCTCTAGGTGTAGAGAAGCAGAGGACCATCTGTAAAGTGAGTCGTTTACTAATACTGACCTGGAGAATAATGCCCTATCAGCAAAAAAAAAAATATTGTGTCTAAAAGAAGTTGTATATTTCTCCATTAAATTATTTCCATTTCATTCATTAATTTTCTTTCCCTTAGAGCCACTTCACAAACTACAAAAAAAAAAAAAAGAGAAAATGCTTGTTTTGAGAATAAGATTTTAGACTAGATTTTTAGTATATACTAAAGGCATATTAGTATTATTTTTTATCTTTCATAAACTTAACATTATATCATTTTCCCCATTTGATTATCATTTAAATCAGTGGTCCTCAAACTATGGCCCGCGGGCCACATATTGTATTGTATTTGTTTTGTTTCTTCATTGCAAAATAAGATATATGCAGTGTGCATAATAATTCATTCATAAGTTTTGTTTTTACTATAGTCAGACCCTCCAATGGTCTGAGGGACAGTGAACTGGCCCCTGTTTAAAAAGTTTGAGGACCCCTGATTTAAATAATTATACAAGGTTGGAAACAAAGTAGTTATTCAACAAACAGGGTCGGTGTGATAGCTTTGCAAAAGTAAAACAATAACTTCTTTAGTATTGTAAACCCTAATAGCTCATAAAATTAATAAAAAAGGTAACAAAAGATGGGGGCTGGAAACAAAGAGGAAACAACAATTATATTCCAAGATTCTTCAATTATTTTGATGCCTGACAAACAAGATAGTTAATTTGTGATAGCATCTAACTCCTACGGAACTCCTCTGTCATTATTAAATCTTAAATGATCCATACCAAATTTTCTGCAGTACCACTGGTGCTCTACTCTGCTGTCATTTTTTACACTCATGTCTGGAATGTGCCACAACTCAGAACTTAGGTGATATCTAGTATGTCAGAATATATAAAAGTTAGCATGCACCCATAGATTCTTAGGTTCAGTGAAGGACATTTTAGTCATTAGGAAAATGATAAGTTAGTGTTTATTAAGTGTGCTTATGTGACCGGTACATAGAACTTTGAAGGATTGACACTATAAATACAACTTTATTTCAATTTCAAATAAGGAAACTGAATCAAGTTCAGAATAGTTATACTGATGAGCAAAACCTTGCTTTGCTGCCTTCTTGCTAGCAGGAATTCATGTATTAATAGGTCTGTTGATGACTTCAGGGAAATTACAGTATTTATTTATGTGCTTCTTAGTTGTTCTCTACTGAACTTTATCAAAATAATTTTGTAGAATTTTTCCCAAGAATCCTCTATAGCTCTAATTCCATTTCTGTCTTCTCTTCACATGTATAGAATTTTAATTTCTGATTAATTGATTACTTGCTATCTACCTAAAGAGTCCATCTTTCCAATAGACTTAATCTGTATCAGTCTCAGACAGGAAAGCTTTTGCTCTCAAAAACTGAGAAATATTTATGTCCAGGACTCTGGAGTCTCCATGTTTATGAAGGTACTAGAAATTTCCTATGACTAGTATTATATTTAGGATAGTCTGCAGAAAAACCCTGATGACAAGCCCTTTGGAAACATGCATTTAATTTGAGGGAAATTTGTTCTGGTTTGTGAATTGATTTTATAAGGAATTCCGTATTTAAAAGCTCCATTTCAGTTCCCTAGCTCTTCTTACTCAATAGGTAATGTATATTTAAGACCTGCCTGAAGGGTTAACTCACTTTTTGCTAGTGACTACAGATGCACACCTGAAGGAGCTGGCTTACTTGGGCAGTTAATTTCTCTCTGGAATTTCTCTTGCTTGAATGTCCATAATGCATTGACTTCCGCAAAGAATTGATTTCCACACAAAATTCCCTGCTTGCCTTAAACCCTTCTCCACAAGCCTCTGGCTGCCTGCATAAATGTGTGGGTTTTTTTTTTTTTTTTCTCATGAATCATCTGGAGCATACCCAATTAGAATGGAGAGTAAAAAGGGCTAGAAAATAATGTGATCTGACTGTTCAAGTGCTTCTTGCATAGTAAAAGTGAGCCTTATCATCTAACAGAAGGCCAAAGTTGCAATATCCTGCCAAGTAAATGTACTTGGAAAGGGCTTATATATGATCACCCAGATGTTGCATAAAAACTAATGGCACTCGGGCAGCTGATTCTATTCATCTATTCAACAAATCTATTCAGTGGCTCAAAATACATGCTCTCTCAGCACCTGTCTGGTAAAAGTGGTGAATAAGGATACAACCCTTGAAATATATTCTTGAAATGTTTGAACTTCTCTCTCCCCCAGGGATTCTTGCTTGTTAACACGAATCTTTTGGTAATAAAGACTAGATGTATAAACAAGATTGATAGACCACTGGCAAACCTAACAAAGAAAGAGAGAGAGAGAAACTTGATAACTCGTATCAGGAATGAAAAAGGAGTGATCACTACTGATATGACAGAGATTCAAAGGGTAATCAGAAACTACTTTGAAAAACTCTACGCCACTAAAAATGAGAACCTGGAAGAAATGGATAAATTCTTGGACTCTTATAATCTTCCACGGTTGAAGGAAGAGGATGTAGCATATCTAAACACCCCCATCACCATTGATGAAATTAAAACAGTAATCAAATGTCTGCCGAAAAACAAAAGCCCAGGTCCAGATGGATTCACTAATGAATTCTATCAAACTTTCCAAGAGGAACTACTGCCAATCTTGGCAAGACTCTTTCATGAAATTGAACAAACAGAAACACTTCCAAATAGCTTTTATGAAGCCAACATCACCTTGATACCTAAACCAGACAGAGACGCTACCAAAAAAGAAAATTACAGACCAATATCACTGATGAATGCAGATGCAAAGATCCTCAACAAAATCCTGGCAAATAGGATTCAATGCCTCGTTAAGAAGATCATCCACTACGATCAAGTAGGTTTCATCCCAGGAATGCAAGGCTGGTTTAACATCCGTAAATCTATCAACATAATACACAACATCAATAACAAGAAAAATAAAAACCACATGATCATATCAATAGATGCAGAGAAAGCATTTGATAAGGTCCAACACCCATTCTTGATCAAAACTCTCAGCAAGATGGGAATGGAGGGAACCTTTCTCAATATAGTGAAGGCCATCTACCACAAGCCAGTGGCAAATATTATCCTCAATGGAGAAAAACTGAAAGCCTTCCCTCTAAATTCTGGCACAAGACAAGGCTGTCCTCTCTCACCACTCCTATTCAACATAGCACTGGAAGTACTTGCTATAGCGATTAGGCAAGAAAAGGATATCAAGGGAATCCAGATAGGAAAGGAAGAAGTCAAGCTCTCACTGTTTGCAGATGACATGATACTCTACTTAGAAAACCCTAAAGACTCTATCAAAAAGCTTCTAGAAACAATAGACTCATATAGCAAGGTGGCAGGCTACAAAATTAACACACAAAAATCAATGGCCTTTCTATACACCAACAGTAATAAAGAAGAAATGGACATTAAGAAAACAACCCCATTCACAATAGTACCACACAAACTCAAATATCTTGGAATCAACTTGACTAAATATGTGAAGGACCTATACAAAGAAAACTATAAAACTCTGCTCCAAGAAATAAGAGAGGACACACGGAAATGGAAACACATACCCTGCTCATGGATTGGCAGGATTAACATCATCAAAATGTCAATACTCCCCAAGGCATTATACAGATTTAATGCCATCCCTCTAAAGATACCCATGACATTCTTCAAAGAAGTGGATCAGACACTTTTGAAATTCATTTGGAACAATAAACACCCTCGAATAGCTAAAGCAATCATTGGGAAAAAGAATATGGGAGGAATTACTTTTCCCAACTTTAAACTGTACTACAAAGCAACAGTTATCAAAACAGCATGGTATTGGAATAAGGATAGGTCCTCAGATCAGTGGAATAGGCTTGAATACTCAGAAAATGTTCCCCAGAGATACAACCATCTAATTTTTGATAAAGGAGCAGGAAATCCTAAATGGAGCAGGGAAAGCCTCTTCAACAAGTGGTGTTGGCACAATTGGATAGCGACTTGCAAAAAATTAAACTTAGACCCCCAGCTAACATCATGTACAAAGGTAAAATCCAAATGGATTAAAGACCTCGATATCAGCCCCAAAACCATAAGATATATAGAACAGCACATAGGCAAAACACTACAGGACATTACAGGCATCTTCAAGGAGGAAACTGCACTCTCCAAGCAAGTGAAAGCAGAGATTAACAGATGGGAATATATTAAGCTGAGAAGCTTCTGCACCTCAAAGGAAATAGTGCCCAGGATACAAGAGCCACCCACTGAGTGGGAGAAACTATTCACCCAATACCCATCAGATAAGGGGCTAATCTCCAAAATATACAAGGCACTGACAGAACTTTACAAGAAAAAAACATCTAACCCCATCAAAAAATGGGGAGAAGAAATGAACAGACACTTTGACAAAGAAGAAATACGCATGGCCAAAAGACACATGAAAAAATGTTCCACATCACTAATCATCAGGGAGATGCAAATCAAAACAACGATGAGATACCACCTCACACCCCAGAGAATGGCACACATCACAAAGAATGAGAATAAACAGTGTTGGCGGGGATGTGGAGAGAAAGGAACTCTTATCCACTGCTGGTGGGAATGCTGTCTAGTTCAACCTTTATGGAAAGCGATATGGAGATTCCTCCAAAAACTGGAAATCGAGCTCCCATACGATCCAGCTATACCACTCCTAGGAATATACCCTAGGAACACAAAAATACAATACAAAAACCCCTTCCTTACACCTATATTCATTGCAGCTCTATTTACCATAGCAAGACTCTGGAAACAACCAAGATGCCCTTCAACAGATGAATGGCTAAAGAAACTGTGGTACATATACACAATGGAATATTATGCAGCTGTCAGGAGAGATGAAGTCATGAAATTTTCCTATACATGGATGTACATGGAATCTATTATGCTGAGTGAAATAAGTCAGAGAGAGAGAGAAAAACGCAGAATGGTCTCACTCATCTATGGGTTTTAAGAAAAATGAAAGACACCCTTGTAATAATAATTTTCAGACACAAAAGAGAAAAGAGCTGGAAGTTCCAGCTCACCTCAGGAAGCTCACCACAAAGAGTGATGAGTTTAGTTAGAGAAATAACTACATTTTGAACTGTCCTAATATTGAGAATGTATGAGGGAAATGTAGAGCCTGTTTAGGGTACAGGCGGGGTTTGGGTGGGGAGGAGGGTGATTTGGGACTTGGGTGATGGGAATGTTGCACTGGTGATGGGTGGTGTTCCTTTTATGACTGAAACCCAAACACAATCATGTATGTAATCAAGGTGTTTAAATAAAAAAAAAAAAAAAAAAAAAGATTTAAGTGTAGACCAGCATTGGCTTCAAGCTTTGTATCAGACAGGAGAAGAGAACTTTGAAAGCATGTGAAGATACCTCACAAGGATAACCATGTACTTGAGCATTTGTAAATGCTTCTGTTCAACTCAATAAAGCAAGCAGGTTTATGATAATACAGTAACTACCACTATAGCCTTTACTATAATTTATTTCTACATTGCATGTATTCACATAGGAACCTAGTTTGTATAGTTAAAGAAAATGCTTACCTGATTTCTACACATTTCCAAAATATTCAAAAATAGAAAACAATTTTGAATAAAAATGGGTTTATTTTTATAAAATTGGTTTATTTTATATGGCATAAGCTTATGTTTTTTCCTCCTATTTAAAATTTTTTCTTTTATCCTTTTTTATGTTTCTGTTTGTTGTGTTTTGTTTTGGGGCCAACCTGGAAGTGCTCAGTGCTTACTCCTAGCTCTACACTCAGAGATTGCTCCTAGAGGTCTCTGGCCATATGGAGTAACCAAGAATCAAAACCAGGTCAGCCATGTGCTAGGAAAATGCCTACCCACTGTATTATCTGTTTGTTCCCAGCTTTTCAATTTTTTAAAATTGTATTTAAGGGCATGGAGAAACTAATAAATATAAGCAAAACACTTATAAAAAAAAAAAAAAAAGACTAGATGTATGTCCAAGTGATCATTTTTTGCCTCCAGTTGCATCTTGATCATTATGTGTACACTTGTAGAAAATGAGGGTGCTCAAGAAGCCTTCATTTTCCAACCCTTTGTTCTTATATATGCACGGCCTTTCACATGATACCTCATTGTAACTCCACCCTGGATTTAGGTGTACATACCTGAGACCCGCCCTTTTCTGGGAGGGGTCTTGAGAACTGGATATTATGCGTAATCTTACCTGCAAGACCCCTCCCATTCTGGGGAGTGGTCTTGGAAGGTTATTTCAAGCCTTTGACCCAGGGGATTGGGGTCTTGGCCCTTTTGGCTTTAGGCTGGGTCTTTGCCCTTTTGGTCTTTGACCAGCATGGAGGTCAAAGGAAGATGGCTGAAAGGAGTTAAGATGCAGGGTAGCTAAGAATGACTGCTTATAAGGTTATGAGATAGGCCACACACATGTGGTGAATAGGGATGAATAAAGCTGATGCTTCCTGATGCCTGCCTGTGAGTGAGTTCAATACCCGTCACTTTCCTGGACCCCAGACCCACCGGCTGAAAGGGGGATGAAGCCACGTGGCCGGGGCCTAAGGACAAAGGCCTCCATCCTTCACCATCCATCTCCATCCAGATCCATCCTTATTTATTTAATACAACACCTCATAGAAGAAGTATAGATACAGTCACTCAACATATGCTATATGGATGATGGAGTTTCACATGTATTCCCCTGAGAAAGTTTCCAATTGTGCAACTGTAACTGGGAATAAATAGTTATGTTACTTTCTTGTGCATCAATGAGAGCTGAAGATCTATATTGGCCAGTAACAGAAATTCTTTCTGAAGCCACGAACCATGAGTGAATGTCATGTTTTTAAGCAAAAGGAATGATAAATTGAATTAAATGACTCAATGTGAATATCCTTCCTTTTATAAGAAATGTCAGATCTTTTTTTTTTATAATTTTTTAAATTTATTTTTCTCCTGAATTTTATGTTTAAATTTTGCTAATCACCAGTCTTTGCAATGAAGGAAATTTAGATTTGTGATCCTTCATAGTATTTTTCAAAATGTTATTTTTTTTAGGAATTTAGACATATTCTTTTATGTCTGTGCATTGTAAGCTAAGCAACGTATTTTTTTTCTATATGGTGCAGAGAGAAGGAACTTTACAAGTTTTGAATTTTTCTCTTAATTACAAATGTTTCATTTCTGTGTTAAGTATGACTGAGATGCTCTGCAATTCTTGAGATACCTGTATTTTGGCAGTACCATAAAACATTAGCCTTGTCTTGTTTACCAGGTGATCTGATGCCTTCAAGTTCCAGTAATTTATTCTAGTCACTATAAATGTATATATCAATGGAGCTGGAATTACTATACAGTTAATGTATTTCTGGAATTCACTGGTTTGGATGCCTTTGGTAGAGTGGCATCTATGCAGAATATTTCATTATGGGGAGGCCAGAGAAAACACTCATTCTTGCCTGGACCTGGTGATATGGTTTCACTCTGTAGCCTGTATTTCTTCTTCTCTTATGCTCAATTACTGGGCAGATGAGTTCTGGGTTTTGCCTGGATTAGACAGCAATCTCTAATCATTTTATCTTAGATACAATGAAGTCTGTGAGTAAAAAGTTATTACAGTATTTCAATTTTTTATTTGTGAAATTATAATGATATATGATTCAGAATGACAGGAAGATAAATATGTCTTTAAAATATGACATCTGGACTATAATAGTTCTCTATAATATTCACACATATTATGAATATTATTACTCTATACTTGGTTATAAGCAATATTTAAGCAACATAGAAAAATTAGACATAAATTAAATAAAAACTGAGTTGGGGACTTTTTATTTACTAGTGATTTAGTAATAGAGTTTCACTCATGGCTAAATTGCTAGGAAATCAATTCTTCCAGTATGTTTCCTCTTTCAGTATCCACTAGATAACTAAATCACCTCACAGAAAACATCCTTGATAACTTTAAACTTAAGAGTTATAATTTTTTTTTTAGTTTTTGGGTCACACCCTGTGACACTCAGAGATTACTCCTGGCTATGGGCTCAGAAATTGCTCCTGGCTTGGGGGACCATCTGGGATGCTGGAGATCGAATCGAGATTTGTCCTGTGTCAGCTGCATGCAAGGCAAACATCTTACCATTGCTCTATCGGTCCAGCCCCAAGAATTACAGTGTTTTATTTACCTCTAGAGAAGTGTTTTAAAAATGGAATCTAATGATCACTTCTATCTTTTTGAATACTGGTGATACAAAGTTTTGTTCACATACTAGCCAATCTCCTAAAACCTGAAAGAATATCTAATAGCCTTATATTTTATAAATAGAACTTATATTTTCTCTGTCTTCTTCATGTTAGGACTTTCAGAGAAAATAGGGCATGCCTTGGAAAATTAAGACAAATCAGTTGTTACCAGGGGAAAGGTGAAGAGTAAGTTAGGAAAGGGATACTCATTTGGTAAATTATAGAATAAGGTTTTACTGGTAAACTTAATGGCTATATAAAATCAACATGTTTTTACCTATTAAAGTATAATGGAAAACAATGTGACCAGCCTATTTTCCATATATATTATTAAAATAAACCAATAGTCCAATGATAAAAGGAAACACACACACATATATAGCTTAAAAGCTTTAGTGTGAATATATCTTGTGTAATATGCACTTGGAACTAAGTTTTGGGGGCCAGGGAATTAGTACAGTGGGTTTGGCACTTGCCTTTTGAGGGGCTGACCTGGATTCTATCCCCAGGATCGCATAGGTCCCCTGATTCACGAGTAGTGATTCTTTTTATTTCTTTATTTCTTTATTTCTTTCTTTATTTATTTTGTGGGTCACACCCGGCAGTGCTCAGAGGTTATTCCTGGCTCCAGGCTCAGAAATTGCTCCTGGCAGGCACGGAGGACCATATGGGACGCCGGGATTCGAACCGATGACCTCCTGCATGAAAGGCAAACACCTTACCTCCATGCTATCTCTACGGCCACAAGTAGTGATTCTTATGTGTGGAGCTAGTAGTAACCCTCTGAGCATTGCTGGGTGTGTCTCCAAAACAAAAAAAATGTTTTTAAACAATAAAACTTAAATTTGACTGCTACTATTCTTTTTTTATAATTGTATTTGCTAACTCTGGCAATCTCTAAGGGTGCACAAAAATGTGGTAAATAGTTTAAGCAAAATTCTCCCAGCTGAGTCCAGTGAGATGTGAGCATGCAAAGGCCACTCTGCACTGAAGTGGTATTTTTTTTCCAGAAATATATGAAATGTATTATCAGGTTTCTCAGTGTCACATCCTCCTCACTCTGCAATATTTTCTGTACCCGGATGCCAGGATGACCTGTGTTCATCTCATAATCTATGCTCCTGAGAGACTGAGAGGCTGACAGAGGGGACATACCTGAGGCAGTCTTTTCTCACACTAACTAGACATGTCTAACTCCCAGTTGCCAGGCAGGACCAGGTAAACACCTTTTGGTTCTCATGACCCTTGTAATGCAAGTGTCAGATATGAGGCGAGCCAAGTAGCCTCTTCCTTAAATTCTTTTCTCCAGGTAGAAGTAGTAATCTTGACCTTAGATGATCCCGCACATAAAAGATGACAACAGACCCAATTTTTGTAAGTAACCTATCAGTCCTATTTAATAACCCTTGACTTTCCTCACTAAATCATACCACATCCAATATATCTTTTAATTTACTATCTGTTGTTCAGAACAATCAGGTATCCACCTCTCCCCAATTAATGTCTTTGTAATATCATGAATGAGTGAATCTAAGAGTCATGACAAAATTAATTAATCAACTATGTAGATATACCTCCAGCTGAGACATATTGACCCCAAAGGAATTCTGGCTCAATAGTTATAATAATTATAATTTGGGGTGTCATGCCTGGCTGCTCGTTAGGATTTCTCCTGTCTCTACACTCAGGAATCATTCCTATAAGTACTTAGGAGACATAAATGATGCCAGGGATCAAACCTGGGTTGGTTGTGAATAAGGCAAGCACCCTAACTATTGTATTAACACTCTAGTCTCTTTATATTTTTTTTTATAAAATCTTTATTTAAGCTTCATGATTACAAGCATGATTATAATTTTGGGGTTCAGTCATAAACAGAACACCCCTCTTCACCAGTGCAACTTTATTTAGATCAAATTTTCTTATAAAATAAGCCTTTTGGATAAGGCTTCTAAGTTAATTGTGCGTGTGTGTGTGTGTGTGTGTGTGTGTGTGTGTGTGTGTGTGAAATAGGAGGATATAATTTTTTTCTTTTTTGGTTTTTTGGCCGCACACTGCTGTATTCAGTGTTTACTCATATGGTGGCTCTAATGTCAGGAATCACTCCTGGCAGGCTCAGGGGACCATATGGGATGCCAGGGATTGAACTTGGGTTGGCCACATGCAAAGCAAACACCGTACCCACTGTGTTGTTGCTCCAGCCCAGGCATATAATTTTTATTAATTACTATATTTAAATACCATGCTTACAAGCTTGTTCATTATACAGTTGATATTTTTACAGGTAGTATAATGATATATATATAAACATGATTTATATGATATAACATGATATATATAAACAATGATATGTATATAAACATCAAGGTGTGACACTGCATTTCCAAAATCTTTAGCATTTGGTATAGCATGATAAATATATATATGTGTGTGTGTGTGTGTGTGTGTGTGTTTCTCCCACACACCATTGAAATACTAGTATAAATCTTCACTATTGTTTTTAAAAAGTGAAAGTTTGTGTGTTCCAGATTTTCTTTTATAAATATATATTTTTATTTAAGTAACATGATCATAATTAGGTTACAGTCACAAACAGAACACCCCCCTTCACCAGTGTAACATCCCCTCCTCCCCCTTTTCCATCCCCTGCCTGCATTTGAGACAGGCATTCTACTACAGTTACTTTTTTTTCACAGAATTATTTATGGTACATAGTGACAACGAATGAGGGGCACTCCCACCCCTAGTACTGTCCTCCCTCCACCGCCGTTTCCAGCATGCATCTCATATCTCCCTCCCTTTCCCCCCAGAATACTAGTGTAACTGGTCTCCACTTTACAGCTTGTTGTAGATTATCTATTCTGTTGTCATTTGCGATAAAAAGGATAAGGAAAAAAAGGAAGAAGAGAAAAAGGAAAAAAAATGGCCACAACTACCAAAAAAAGAAAGAGAAAAAGAAAAAAAAAATGAACCTGGCTAATAAGAAAAGAAAAAAAAGGAAAAAAATCACCAAATAATAACCACAGGAGTGAAAAGGGAAGAGAAAAGTGGAGGAAAGAAGAGAAGGAAAATAAAGTCAAAAACTAACAAATCAAAACAAAACAAGAAAAAGAAGGGATGCTTGAGTGTCAGGGTTTGACGTTCCCTCCACTTTTTTTTTTTTTTTTTTTTTTTTGGCATGGGCAGAGAACTGGTCATAGGCCTCCTGGACTGAACACGCAGTTCAGTAGACAGATTTCCCCATGCCAGACTGGCCTTCATAACCGGCCCTGGCAACTCGGGCCCTGGGGCAGGGTGGGGATGGGGAGGAAGTAAACTCCTTCCCTACGCATACTGGACCTTCTGTATTATTCATTACTAATACTAATTTTCAAAACCTCGCGGGACAAAATACGTTTTAAGCATTATCCAAAAACTTTTCTTATCCTAGACTGTTCCTAGGAATGGAATCAGGATGCCCAAGATTTGGATAAAACACTCAAATAATCTAGTCTTTTTGTGGACGTGACTTTTCATACCATCCAGCTCCTCATTGAAAGACATCCTCTCGGTCCACATCTCATGCCTTGACAGAGAACTACAACCAACAGGCCCCCTGACTCATGCTTGGTGGCCCCTCTTGCCCCCATCAAACTATGGACTGTTGCATGATAGCGGAATCAGCTTCAGCAAAACCCCTAGTTCAAGGACAATATAGAATTCTGTTCCAGATTTTTTAAATGTAGGAAACAAATGAAAAATCTCTGTAAAAATTTGGTTACCAAAACAAAATACCTCTGTGTACAAATGTTAGCTTTTCTACTCTGTCTCAGAAGTCAACTTTCTACTGTGTCTTAGAAAATATTATATAATAAGAATATGCTATATGTATTTTATTGAATGTATAAAGCTAAATCATTGTGTATATTTTGATTAGAACTAAAAATCAAGACCCGTATGATCCAATGGAGAATTTAAACTTTAAAAACATAAAATACATTAAACTGTTAGTAAATCTCACAAAGTAAAATCATATAAATGTTTTAATTGAGGAGGGGCTGGAATGATAGCACAGCAGTAGGGTGTTTGCCTTACACATACTGACCTAGGATGGACCCCATAAGGTCCCATATTGTCCTCTGAGTCAGGAGCGACTTCTGAATGCATAGCCAGAAGTACCTCTGAGTATTACTGGGTGTGGACCCAAACCCAAAACTCATAAAAAGGTACATTGAGAAGATTTTGGTCGCATTTTTTTTACTTATTGTTTTTTTTAGAACTAAGACTTTCCTAATGCAATCGTGGCCTTCAACTGTAGTCAAATCATTGATTTGTAAAAAGGTTTGGACAAAACAATTTTTTTGATTTGTTTGTTTTTAGCCACACCTGGAAGTTCTTTTTTTTTTTTTTTTTTTTTTTTTAGTTCTGAGACTTCTTACTTCAGGGATACATTCTGGCAGGGGTTAGGGATACCTGAAGTCATATTTGGGTCAACCACATGAAAAATACTTGCAAGGCATTTAAAGACTATAACTCTGGCCCCAGGACAAATAATCTGATGTATTTTGGAATACATCAAGAAAGAGCTTGGAATAAACATCAAAAGTAAACTCAATCTGGAAACTAATTAACGTATTTTAGAAAAAGAACTCACTTAACTGAGAGAACTATAGGCAAGCTCAGCTGCTCAATTAAATAGAACATAATGACCCTTCAACAATGCAAGTATTTGACTGCTTATCTACCCCCTATAGTCAAAACTTTTTGTAAAATATACAGTTGTCTTTTATATACCCTATTCCTCACCTAGGTATTCAGCCACCCAAATTCAGCATTTGTTAGAATTATGAATGATGAACTAAATAAAGATAGAAAAATGATCAAATCCTTAAATCCATTGTTGAAAGATCCACTGTATATTTGATTCCTAAAGGAAAAGGCAAAGAAGAAGAGCTCATAAAAGTATCAATAAACTTTGATAGAAAATTAAAAAAAAAAAGAGTAGTGGGCTGGAGAGATAGCATGGAGGTAAGGTGTTTGTCTTTCATGCAGAAGGTCTGTGATTAGAATCCTGGCATCTTATACGGTCCCCTAAGCCTGCCAAGAGTAATTTCTGAGCATAGAGACAGGAGTAACCCCTGAGCCCAGCCAGGTGTGACCCCTCAAAAAAACCCAAATAAATAAATAAAGAGTAGAATGAGTGAAAAATAGGACTTATCTTTCAACAATCTTACTACATATAAATTATTGTTTAATTATTATTTTTTATAGGGAAACAAGGTGTGCAATGCTGGCTATGGCTTTTTCTTTCATCTTGTGACAAGTGAAACATCACAAGCTCCACTTACCTCCTTCACTCAAAATATTGCACATTCTTGTACAAGGTAATTTTGGGGTTGAAACATCTGCTTTTGGGGTAAGACTTCTGATTTAATTGTGTGTGTGTGTGTGTGTGTGTGTGTGTGTGTGTGTGTGTGTAAAACAGGGAAGATATATTTGTTTTGGATTTTGGGCCATACCCCGCTGTGTTCAGGGGTTAGTCCTGGATCAAAACTCAGGAATCACACTCCTGGTAGGTTCAGTAGACCATATGGGATGTGTTGGATTGAACAGGGGCTGGCCACATACAAGGCAAATGCCCTACTTGCTGTGCTATTAGCTAGCCCAAGGATTTAAACTTTTTATTAATCATTTAATATAAACATTATGGTTATAAATTGTTCATAATACAGTTGGTAATTTTTTCGATTACAAAGTTACTGATAATGGAGTTTCAGTCATGCAATATAAAAAAACCTTTTACCCTGCCCAGAGTGGTAGCACAGTGATAGGGCATTTGCCTGGCATGTGGCTAACCAGGAAGAATGCATTGCACATGGCTCCCTGATCCCCAGCAAGAGTGAGCTCCAGGAAGAAGCCCTGAGTACTGCTGGATGTGACCTCAAAGACAAACAAAAAAATTTAGAAGAAAAAACAATTATGTTTTCTAGAGATTGGAATCAACTGGAAGTGTAGTGTCCCTGATAAGCTGGAGGGACAGGGTTGACTGGGGGAAATGAACCTTGGCAAAAAGATTTTTTGCCTGGAATATGAGCACAATCACAAGATGAGGGCATGGCAATCAAGGAGGATACAGGACTTGAGGAACATAAAAAAATAGAAATGTTAATGTAAAGTAGACCATCTTTCATTCATACCTTTACTTTTAATCTATAGCTTTTATATGTTTTATAAATTCAAGTCAGATCCCTTATTTTTAAAATATAGAACATAACTACATTGAAATTTGGTATGAATTTTAGAAATGGCTTATATGTGAACTCAGTGAAAACTTGGAATATAATAAAAATATAGTTACATAGGGTATATAGGTTATCTAGAATCCTAAGTAGGAGGTGGAGATAGGGGTACTAATAGAACAAAATGGGATAGATGGCAGGCCACATCCTGTTGAGTTCTGATAACTGCACAAATGGTTCTTGTGTGGAAAATCAGGGGCTGTACAACATAAGTCAGAGAGAAGGACCATAAGTTTTATCCCACTTTTTAATCCTTTTTTACATTATTTATCCTTTTTTACCTTGTTTTTTTGTTTTATCCTTTTTAAAAATTTTGTTTATTAAAACATGATGGTTTATAAAGTTATTCACAATACAGTTATTTCAAGCATACAATGTTCCCACATCAATCTCACCACCAGTTGACCTTCCTTCTACCAATGATGCCAGTTTCTCTGGGGGAAATCTATATCATATTTCTTTCTCCAATAAAATTTAACAGAATGGCAAATGAAATTGTCAATACATAAATAAAAGTCAATTGGTGCTGATTGATTGCTAGATGATTTTAGCCTATTTAAATAAGGAAATTAAAATATTTTAATACGACTAAAATGCCTACTCTCATTTACATAAATACATTTTAAACTCTGGTGTCTAAGATATATTGAATTATTTTTGTTTTTTACTTTACATTTATTTTATCCAATGAAAAAATCGAAACTTTGAGATAGAAATGAGCTAAATGTTACTCTTTGTTTTGTCTTCTAGGTATGGGCTATTTGTGTATCCTACATATGAGCCTCCTTGGGATCATAGTACTAGTCCCACTGTGTTCCATAACTTTAGAGTTTGGGGAAGTGCAGGTGGTGTCCAGGTAAAATATTATTTTTAACTTTTGTCTATAGTGACTATTTTTAGAAGGTCTGATAGTGAACAACAAAAGTCACAGAGCTTTACAAGTAGGAGAGATCCTGCATTCATCTGGTTCACTCTCCCCTACCTATTTAGATATAAACTATGAAGGTTTATAAAGCGCATATAAAATAATTACATGGGGGCTAGAGTGATGGCACAAGTGGTAGGGCATCTGCCTTGCACACACTAACCTAGGACAGACCACAGTTTGATCCCCTAGCATCCCATATGATCCCCCAAGCCAAGAGCGATTTCTGAGTACATAGCCAGGAGTAACCCCTGAACGTCACTGGATGTGGCCCAAAAAACAAAAAAATAAAAATAAAATAATTGAATCATCTGTGTTAACTACCCTAATCATATGTTTTAATCTTGCCATACTCAATATGACTCAATAGTCTTTCTCTTATATGTTATACAATATAATTATGTTTTTATTGGCACTTCATGTTTTTATTTTATTTCCTTAAAGTGCTCTAACTATATTCTTTATCTATGTACCTTAGGCTCCAGTACTCTAAGTGTCAGAGATTGAGTGTATGTAATTTTCTCTATGTGGCAGCAAGAGGTCACACAGTTAATTAGGAGCACAACCAAGTGTAGTATCTAAACTCCAAGGGTTGTGTATGTTGATACCCAAATACACTCAGTAATACATGCATCACTCTTAATTTTTTGTCTCACCAGAAACAAAATTCCTGTTAGGCTAAGATATTAATATTACTTTTATCATAAGCTGAATTTTCCGGGTGTTCTTTAAGAGGAAAATAAGCTCATGTTAGTCATTTTCTTCTCATTATCATAATGGTTTTCTGATAAGGAAGCTTAGCATGCTCCCTGTTAGTAACTCTTACCCATAATAACTACTTGCTGCTTCACAGAATAAAATATGTGTATGTGACCTCTGACACTTGGAAATCTAGGATCCAAGATACATAGATGAAAAAATATGTTTACTGGGCATTCAGAAAATTAAATAAAGTCATACAGAAAGTTGCAATAAGAAAGACATTTATTTTGTATATACAAGAGAAAGATAATTGCAGATAATGATTAAAATACATAATTAGGGTAGTTAACAGGAATGATCTCAATTATGTTTAGTATTTTGTTTATATGGTACTTTGTATCTCATAAGCACTATGAATATAGATGTCAGATAAATAGTCCAAATAATCATTGAGCGCTCTCTAATGCTGAGAATCAATTCATGCCTTACAAGGAAGACTTACTCTTCTCCCTCACATTTGTGTAAATATAACATGAGGAAATTACCCACTGAAATCAGTCAAAGTTGGAGGCAATCTCATTTCCTAAGACAATGCCCTAGTTTTCAGGAAGCAATTCTGGTTTCAAGCTAGACTTTATTCTTTGAATATCAGAATAATGGCTGAAAATTGGGCTGTTATTTTAGAGTTCATCCTATTCTTTCCCAATAATTATGTACAACGACTGGTTCATCCATCTTTTTTAGAAAACAACATAAACACTTATCAAAAGAATAGAAATTGAAATTCTATTTACACCAGTAATTTCGCTTTTCAACTTCTTAACATCTATCCCAGAGGTCCAAAATCTATCACCAAGTTGGATGGGGGAATGTAAAAGAACCTTGGGATATGGTGGAGAAAAGCTGGACACCCTGGTGGACGGAGTATTGGAGTGTTTTGTGCATAAAACACTACTGTTAGCACTTTTGTAATATAAACAGTATCTATAATTTAAAGAAAACTACATATGCATGTAAATACCCAAATATTCTACATTTTTTTTATCCTTGGGGAATAAAACCTAATTTATTTAACTTACCTTTGTATTAACAGTGGTACTGGTAATAGTATATAAAGTGAAGTGTACTTAGAGAGTTAAATAAGTTTCTGCATGTAAAGTTCCCAGAAGAGTGACTGGATGTTAGTTGATATCCACAATTATTGCCATAATTGTTAGGAAATAGAATTGAAAATTAAAAGATTGATGTTGATAATAATGTTTCTGTAAATATCAACAGTGAGAATGCAACACTGAGAAATGCCATGCACATTATCAAAATATATATTGAATTTATACAGATCAATTTTCATTATTAAGTGTCTAAGTATATCTTGGTCATTTAGACAATTTAATATACATAGATACAGGAACACAATATTTCACTTAGTCTAATACCTACTATATATTCTTTGATAGGTTTATATTTCTTTATAGTAGTAATGTCTAATATTTCTGTATATTTTCTCAGTTAAATATCTTAACTTTGGGGAATCTCATTGTAATCTTCCAATTGTAGAAATAAAATTTTCTGGGTTGAAAATTGTAAAATATTTGGTAAAGTGTCTTGAGAGGGCCAATAAAACTAAATCATTGTTTATTTAGAAAGCTATTGGTAGGGCTGGAGCACTAACATAACTGATAGGATGTTTTCCTTGCATGTGATTAACATGAGTTCAATTTCTGGCATCCCATATTGCTTCCAAAATAACTTCTAAGAGCCACTAGTTTTTAGAATAAAATAAAGCTGTTGGTGCTTTCATAAGGAGAACTATTAACCTATGTTATTATATAAGTAAAGTACTCATATTATATAGAAAGTGAAAAGAATATTAGATGGACAGTGCTAATTTTTCTTAAGAGAAATGCCTGGCTGTCATTAATTGTTTAGAATTCACTTGTACAGGATTTCTGAATGAAGCAAAATGCTAAGATAAATTAAGGCACTTTGATTAAATAAAAAGGGATGAGTTTCTATCCTTATATTAAGTTTTGGATGAATATCTGTTCAGATAATATCAGACAAATGTTTCTTAATTACAGTAAAGCAGGCTTATTTATAGTGTCAATACTTAAGAAATTACTCAATGTTGTAGGAAAAATTGATCCTCAGACCACTGCTTTAACATACTTTGTTATTTTTTAGGTTTTTAGAAGTAAAAATATTCACCTGAAAAATTTCCAAGTTTATGCATGTAGAGAATTTGGAATTGACATCTTGGAAAGTGATGCAAATACTTCCATTACTGACAGTTTGTTACTTGGTCATTTCACCCAGAAAGTAAGTGCTTTATTGCAATTGTTTGTGTTGCCCATCAAAACATAATTATGTGCTAGGCTCCCCAGCTATGTAATTTTATAATTTTATTTTGTTTAGTATATCTTATGGTCAATCAGCACTATTTGGAGAAGATTTTATTCATAACTGTGAATAAAATTCAAATATAAAAAAGATTTCTTTGGACAACCAACTAGCCCAGAGCCTGTAGTCAGTCTTTTGACAATTTGCTACATGGGTGGAGACACCCTATATCTCTTAGGCTGATAAATTTTTTTTCTAGTTTCCCCAATGTTTGTAGTGCCTATGCAAGAAAAAAAGCCACATCTGCCTCTCTTCCCCCCATTTTTCTTTTTTAATGTTTCTCTTTTCCTTTTTAAAAATTACTTATATTCTAGATAGGAGTTCCACCTTTTTCATAAAACCATAGAACTGGAGTCATTTTTATTTTGATCTGTCTCATATTTCTATGTCCTCCTACAAATTGAGAAAAGAAAAAAAATATGGATTGGGCCCGAGGGTCAAGCAGTTTTGAGTGGAAAAAAAAGGTCAGATCTAAATACTCATTCCAAAGTCAACAACAATAGAATTAAGAGACATAAACTACAAAAAGATAATTACAAAATAGTATTTTGTACTGTGACACTGTTACCTGTTACACTGGTAGTTCTGGGAGCTAGGGATGGAGGTAAGGGAAACATTGGGGAAATAAGGTGGAAGGAGGTCAACAATGGTGGTGGGAATGGTCCTAATTCACTGTCACTAAATACTGTAATACAACTGTGAAAGACTTGTAATTTACAATGGTCTCAAAAAGAAATAAAATAAAACAAAAACGACAAATTTAGAAAAGGTTTTTATTGTATTGGTATATATTCTTATTGTTCTTAACTCTCACATAGATCATAAAGGCCGTAACTAGCTAGAAAATTTTGTCCCTGGTTACCTTTAGTATTTCTATTCATCTCAATAAAAAAGTAGATTAATAATTAATCTTAATAATTAATCTTAATAACTTTAGGTTAATTTTCTCTAACCTATAAGGATTATGGAACCATAAGGGTTATGAAACTATAGTAGTCTATTTTATCTCTGATTGTTGTCTTGTTCTAAGTTTTGACATTAACATTTGTGTATAGGGTCCTAAATCCAGTAGAGTAAACTGAAAGAGGGACAATCATGTAATATTATTTTATTAACACCAGGATATCTTTTATATTTCAGTAATATTTGCCAAAAGTGTAGATTTTCTATCAGATGAAACTCAGACTAGATGGCTTCTCTGTCATTGTATGATAAGGACACTTTAAGATTTTATATGAAGCTAAGTGACAATATCAGAATGACAGTGCTAGTTTTTGCTAGAGAGGTTTCTGGATGTCACTGATCCTTATAGTTTGTAGATCTGCAACGGATTTTCCAAACTATTGAATTTTGTTGCTTGTTTTTGTTTTGGGGTCGCATCTGGAGATGCTCAGGGATTACTTCTGGCTCTATA
This sequence comes from Suncus etruscus, assembly GCF_024139225.1. Lineage (NCBI taxonomy): Eukaryota > Metazoa > Chordata > Mammalia > Eulipotyphla > Soricidae > Suncus > Suncus etruscus. The sequence goes on from NC_064865.1 coordinate 11,204,032, forward strand.
CCAAGAATCCTCAAACTTTTTAGACAGGGGGCCAGTTTACTATCTTTCACACAATCGGAGGGCCAGGCTGTAGTTTTAAAAAAAAATCTATGAAAAAAAGGCAGAAATTTTCCTGTCACACTGCACATATTATTTTGAAGTAAAACAAAACAAAATAAAACAAAATGTGAATAAATATTTAAAATGAAGAACAAGTAAAGATAAATCAACAAACTTACCAGAATTTCATGGGCCTTCTTTTGGTGGACCACAGTTTGAGGACCCCTTCCCGAGACTGAGAGGAGGAGTTGAGAGATAGAGAAGGAGGGGTGTCAGAGAGTGGGGCGGACATTACACACATTCACACTGCAGGCCCAAGACTAATCATCTGCTAAGCAGAACAGGTAGTGACACAAAAACACTTATCGCACTGGATAAATGTCTTTGGTGGGCCGCATGTGACTTAAGGGCTATAGTTAAAGAACCCCTGTTCTATACTCAGGAATTTCTCCACCTAAGCTTGACCCGGGTTCAATTCCTAGGCCCCTGTATGGTCCCCTAAGCACCTCCATGAGAAATTCCTGAGTGCAGAACAGGAAGTATTACATGCTGATTACTCTTACATTGTCAAAGAGTCATCTGGGGATTTTGAGGTAGTCCAGAATTTATGTTAGACTATTTCGTGTAAAGTATATGCCTAATTCCAGAGATTCATTATTCCATGATTCCATGGTCCTCAAGCATTGCTGGATGTAGCCCAGTAAGTCATCTCACATATGGGTGCCCAGGTAAATCCTGTTACCAAAGGGCCTTTGCACTTCAGTACTCAATATTTTATTCTCAGGCTCTTGCATTGAACTATTGGTCCAGCTAGCTTAGAATCCAGTTGAAGCTTGGATTTTTTGAATTTGAGAGTTTCTTGTCCCAAGAACAAAGGTAGTTATTTTAAGGACATGAATCTTCCATTTTCCAACATGTCTTTTGGCTTCAGTAAAGTTCTTTCTCTACCAGTCACTGTATCTTTCCTTGGAGTGTCCTTAAGTGGCAATGGAACCAAGTTTTTTGGTTGCACTTTGACCAATTAAGTTAAAATTTACAATTAAAGACTTTATAATTCCTTTAGAAATTATTTTGTCATAAGATATAATTATTGACGCTAAATATTATCAAGTTATTTTTTTCTGTTTAATTCTCAAACTTTCTTGGTTAAAGCTCTATTAAACCATACTTTTTTTTTTTTTTTTTTTTTTTTTGGTATGTGGGCCACACCTGGTAGCGTTCAGGAGTTACTCCTGGGTCTGCACTCAGAAATCACTCCTGGCAGCCTCAACCATATAGGCTGCCAGGAATTGAACCCAGTCCTTCCTGGGTCGGCCACATGCAAGGAAAACACCCTACCATTATGCTATCACTCTGTGCCCAGATCCATACGTTTTAGGAGAAAAATGAATACCAATTTTTTTTCTTAAAGGGTTACCAGTTTGAAAGATGTTTTTTTAGACTGAGTTTAGATTAAAGAGAGGAAGGGGTCAGATTTCTATCTAAATCTATCTATTTAATCTATCTAATTCTATCTAAATCTATCTAGATTTAGAAGCTATCTAAATCAAAGGCCATTGCATTGTCAGAAATGACTGCAGAGATGATGCTAAAACCAATATGTCCATGAAGCTGAGTAGCTGTCCTTGAAAATTAATGTCACATCAAAATTGAAGCTAAGTAGACATCAAAATTAATGTGACAGTTATTTAAATTAAGATATAATTTAAGACAAAAGGGTGTCTATCATGATATTAGAGGAATAACAAGCCCTTGATCCATCACCTCATATAATTTTAGAGCCAATTTGTACCTAAATGTTGATTGAGTTTCAACTGCTAAACATATAAGAGCAACAATGGAGGCTTTGGGAAGTGAAATAATAATCTAAGATTCATGCTTCGTTGTTGTAAATTACTTTAATATTTTGTTACTTCCTGCCAAAGACTTAATCAGTCACACATGTGAAATGACTGAAAATATGCCTATGAGTACCTTCTTATATACTTCTTGAAGAGTTTTCATAAAAATTTTTCTTGAAAAATATTGTAGAAAAAGAAGATTCTCTGATTACTTAAATTTTAGATATTGCTGTTGAGCGAATATTATTATAATTGTGTGAAATTTGCATTATGTATTATAAATATTAAAGCCACAAAACGATTTTTTTTAAATTTTGGGCCACATATTGTAATACTCAGGGCTTACTCCTGGCCATGAGCTCAAGTGCATAGTAGATATATAGGTTGGTCACATACACGTTAAATACTTTACCCTCTCTACTATTGCTCTAAACCCCAAATCTGTAAATCTTAAAAGGTTTCTCATATATCTTTGTTCTATGAAATGTTCTATGAAACTATTTATTTTACATTTTTACAGAGAATTCCTGATCTTTGTGCTGGTGGAGTGCAGATTTTAACTTTTACCTTTCACTCTTGCCACTACTTGGGAAATAAATATTTTTCAGTAAATCTGACCTGTTTATTATTAGATTTTTCATCTACCTACCTATCCATCATCCATCTATCTATCTATCTATCTATCTATCTATCTATCTATCTATCTATCTATCTATCTATCTATCTATCTATCTATCTATCTATCTATCTATCTATCTATCTATCTATCTATCTATCTATCTATCTATCTATCTATCTATCTATCTATCTATCTATCTATCTATCTATCTATCTATCTATCTATCTATAATCTATCTATCTATCTATCTATCTATCTATAATCTATCATCTATCATTTATCTATCAATCTATCATCTATCTATCTATCTATCATTTTATGTTACATATTTATAAAATTTGTGACACACAATTATTGGTGACAAATATTCTAAAACAAACACTAGTTTCTGGAAAGTTTTTATTAGTTTATTTTTTAATAATATTCCTCTTTTGATACTCACATACCTAACGTCAACTTTATGTTGCGATGAGTAGAATAATTTTCTATGAGGCAGCTGTAAGGCACAATAAATGAAATGTACTATAGCAATCACAATAAATTCTAGTTTGGTTTATAGTTTGTTATAGCTGTTGTCCTATCAGTTTATTGAATTAACACTTCTTTTTACAATCTCAAGACTATCCTGATTTGGATGTAAAGAGCGATCACTTCATTTTAAGGAGTATCTGTAGAATAGTTATAAATGTGTTGTCTTATAATTGATTAGAGCAGATGATACCACTTTAAAAAAGATTATATTCAAACAGATGCTGATGGTGTTACTCTATTCTTTCTTCTATTTCTAGTTCTAACTTCCCATTTCATTTGTGGATTTGTCTTCTTCAATTTAGACCTTTCATCTTTACAATTCTATTGAAAGGCCCCCTCTTCTCAATATACTTGCTCTCCCTTGGAGAAATCTCATTTTCTCTGGTAGTTTCAATTACCATCTACATGCTGATGTCTCCCATATATTTGCATTTATTTCTACCATCTTATTTTTTTTGTGCTTTCAGTTTGCAATCAGATTCTTTGGATGCTTTTCTACTTGATTAACTTGATTTGACTTGCATTGAATACTATCTTTTTATTATATACATATATTAACTCACCTGAAAGTTTTACACTGTTATAATTATTTTGTTATTGAATCTAAATATTTCATATGCTTATTTGCCTGTTTAAACTTTACTATATCAATGCAAGTTTTAACTTTCATTTACTTCTTTTATGCTTCTATTTTTTTTTTTTTTTTGCTTTTTGGCCACACCTGGCAATGCTCATGGTTTATTCCTGGCTATGGGCTCAGAAATTGTTCCTAGCAGGCTCAGAAGACCCTATGGGTAGCTGGGAATTGAATCCAGGTTCCTTCTAGGTTGTCACATGTAAGGCAAACACCCTACTGCTGTGCTATCCCTTCAGCTTCTCTATTTTGAATATTACCTTTTTGTAGCATATGCTTCAATTTAAAAAAAATAAACCTTTCATAAAACTATAAAACATAGAGGAAAAAACAAAACAGAAAATATATGAATGAATTTTCATGAAACAAGCAAAACATGCACACAGCCTCAGATCAAGTGAAAAGCATGACCACTTTCTTTGAAGACTTCCCTACTCATTTAAGACCCGCCTTGGCATTCAACTCTAATGTCTAATTTCCAGCCAAGGGGAATCATCATTCAAGTTTCTATAAAAGGAGATTAGTTTCAAATCTATTCTTGAACCTTATAAACATAGAATATAATACCATGTAACTTTTGTGCCTTGCTTCTCTGCCACAACTTTTTTTCTGTAAGATGCATCCACTTATTTATTTATACTAATTTATTCTTTCAATTGTTAGGTGGTATTCCATTTTATGTCTGAACCAAAGTTTTTATAAATATTATTTTACTTTTGATAATTTTCTATTTTGACCTTATTACCAATAACTATGTGAATTTCTGCATCTTGGTGTTCATTTGGGTGCACTTCTGTTGGATAGGTACCTGAGAGAGAGAGAGAGAGAGAGAGAGAGAGAGAGAGAGAGAGAGAGAGAGAGAGAGAGAGAGAGAGCGAGCGAGCGCCAGCCTGGCTAAATACTATAGTTTCTCTTGATGAGCATCTTGCAGAATTTCTCATGTCTTTCCATTAATCATCCTGATTCTTATAATTTTCCTCCCTCTGATTTAATTTCTTGTTTCATTAGAATATAGTCTATAGTAGCCTTTAAAAATTAATAAAAAAGCTGGAGTAATAATACAGAGGGAAGGGCATTTGCTTTGCATATAACTGACCCAGGTTTGAACCCCAATAGCTTATAATATCCCTTAACTCATCCAGGAATGATCCTTGCTGGATGTTACTCAACCCCACTGACCCCCAAGGGCAGATTTGGAGGCAGGGAGATAGTATTGAACATGAGATGCTTGTTGTGCATGTGACTAACTGGGGTTTGATCCCCAGCATCATCTAAAGTCTCCTGAGGATCACTTGGAATGATTCTTGTGCACAACCATTGTGACCCAAACCCAAATCCTCTCAAAGTGAAATTTTATGGAAAGAAAATATTTAAAGTTACAGCTGGAGATCCCCTTATGACTATCTTTATTGTTAGTCGACTATCAGTTTGGTCTCATATTGCCTTGGAATTGTGAAGCTAATTCCCCATGGTCTTCAGGTGTAAAGTGGGGAGTTTGAATAATTTAGAAATTGTATGATTCTAGATCTTTTGTATTTTGTCTTTATGTTTGTCCCTCTTTGAAAATTTTTAGTATCATAGTTTTGTGTTTGGTGTTTTGTAATTTCAATATTTTATATTTTGGTGTGTCTTTGTTACCTTATAGGGGGTTTTCCATACTGAAATTAAAATTCTAATTCAATTTTGAAATTGTGTCATTGATGATTCTCTACTATTTATATTTTATGATGATTTTACTATCCATATTTTGGGGTGTGTTTAGAGATACTCATATTGTTTGAATCCTTGACCTCAGCATTGTTTTTTATCCTAATCTTGTTGACTTTGAATTTTCTAACATTTTGTTGTTGTCATTTCTTCATAAAAGTTTTCCTCAACATTTTTATTATTTACTTATTTGTTTGTTTGTTTTTTGGGTCACACCTGGCTATGCTCAGGGGTTACTCCTGACTCTATGCTCAGAAATTACTCCTGGCAGGCTTGGGGGACCTTATGGGATGCCAGGATTCAAACCACCGACCTTCTGCTGACTCTATTATATTCTGCTGGCTTTATTATATTTACAGTTTCTTTTATTTTATTGTTTTTTTATGTTGAAAATGCCTCACAAATCAATTTGTTCTCTGTCCTTTTAACCATAAAATTGAATCACACATAGAAAGTCCTTAAATATCATGTTTTATTCACTGTCATTTCATCATAATGTTGAGGGATAAAAAATGATACTGAGTTTGGACCATTGTTTATGTGGAGTTTGCACATTTTTGTCAAGTGTGCTTGAATTGTTTTCTGGGTACTCTTGTTTCTTCCTACCACTCAGTGATGTTCATATTGGACTCTACTTTTTCCAGAGTGACTGTGTAGCCCCTGTGATGGACAAGATGGAAGATGTGTCCAGTCTAGACTTTCTTTCTGCTGTGTTCAGAGCTGCTGGAATAGGCTCAGGCCACCTCTGAACCCAAATTAGATGGCATATGCTGGGAAATAAAAGAGAGTATAAAATAATACAAGTAATTTTTGACTATTAGAAATATGTTGGCATTTTAATTTGATTTTTTTTTTGGTTTTTCGGGCCACACCCGTTTGATGCTCAGGGTTTACTCCTGGCTAAGCACTCAGAAATTGCCCCTACCTTGGGGGGACCATATGGGATGCTGGGGGATTGAACCACGGTCCTGATCCTTGGCTAGCACTTGCAAAGCAAACACCTTACCTCTTGCACCACCTCGCCGGCCCCTATTTGATGTTTTATGATGTTTTATTGACCAGAAATATGTCACAGAAAGTTTGTTCTTCTTTCTATCTATCTATAAAAAGTTAGTTTGATTACTTTTTGTTTGTTTTTTTTGGGGGGCATACATGGTGGTACCTAGGAGTTACTCCTGGCTCTGTGCTCAGAAATCACTCTTTGCAGGCTCAGGGGACCATATGAATGCTGAAGATTGAACCCAAGTCCATCCCTCTGAATACAAGGCGAAGTGTGGCAAATATACAAGGCAAACATTCCACTGTGCTATATTTACATACATTTAAAGGCACGATTTTGAAGAATCCATTGGCTGCATTAAATGCTGGATTACTACAAAAAAACTTTAAAAAAATTCTTTCATTTCCAAACTCTGGAAAACTTTTTATTGTATGAATGTATCACAATTTTCAGTTCGTCTCCAGATTTGGTGATTTTTGTGTGAAACTGTTATTTGGGCAAGGTTTTGTTTCAATATAAATTTTAACATCTTGAAGATGAATGTCTAATAGTTAAATTGTTCAGTCTTGCTATAAGAGTATATTTAACTTTAAAGAACTTTAGTAGTGATTGTATCATTTTTCATTCTCACTAGCTTGTTAAAATATTATCTGTTATTTCTCAGCAGAAACAGTACTTGAGTGCTGTCAAATGGATTTTATTTAACCGTTATCAAAGTTTAGTATATCATGATCTTTTATCACATATGTGTTCTGGAGATATTTTCTCTCATTCTTCAGCTTGTCTTTTTATTTTATTGTTTTTACTTGTGCATTATAAAGTATGGCTCATATCATTAGCAACTTCATTTTCCTTTTTTCCTTATAAATTCCAGAGAAATGTGTGTATGTCAGCTGGGATAAAAACTCCCAAGAGACAAGAACTGATAGTATCTAACACCACTTTTGTTAATTTTGATATCATGGACTGTGTGGCAATCAGAACCTGTTCTGGCTGTTCTCAGGGACAGGGTAAGTGGTTTAAACAGATAAGATGGATAGTAATAAAGGTTAATACTTAAATAACTGTGTTAATTACACTTGGACCTGGAACAACACAGGTTTTAACTTAAAGGTTTACTTCTACACAATTTTCATAGCATGTATTATTAATGCATGAATTATTATATCAATACATAAATATGAATTTCTTTCTCAGATTATCATTAATTTTTGATATTTGGTATTCATAATTTGTATAAAATATTCACAGGTTTGTATGGTAAAATATTCATGTAGGTATTGACAAATATTGAATTTTGTGAACAGATGATATAAGTCTATGTTATCATTAAGTACTGAAAGAACTTCCTATTAATGTTTCATTTCTTATGATTTTAATAGCATTTTATTATTTGGCTCTCTATTGTAAGAATACAAGAGATAAAACATGTAAAATGCAGAATAAGTGAATATTTGTTATCAGTTGTTTATGTTATCAGTAAGGCTTTTGTTAAATAATAGGCTATCAATAGTTAAGTTTGGGGGAGTCAGAGTTCTATATGTATTTTCCACTATGCAGGAATTAGAACACCTAATTCTATTTAGGGTTAAGTGTAGGAGGAAAGTTTTGTGATCCACTTTTTCTTTCGCTAGCACAGTTGCATTAGTAACTTTATTTATGCTCAAAATACATATAATTAAACCCAGAAGAGTACAAGTTTCAGGCTGTGTCTCCCACATTCCCCCATTCTTTTTTCTATGATGATGTTTTACACTCTGTCATTGTGGTGCCCTGACTTATGTGCTCTGAGCTTCTTCAAGGTATGTTTCACTTGCTTAGACCTTTTACATAACACCTAAAGAGCCCGAATCTAGTAGTTCACTGATTAAATGAACAAAGTTCTATAAACATATACACAGTCTTTCCTGAAAGAGCACAGTTCAGATATTTCATGTTTCAACAGCCCAAGGCTTGTTGAATGCACCAAGAGAACCATAGCTATTCTTGTTCACTCGTTAACCACATCTCAGAGGAGATGAGAAATACCTTGGAGAACTCATAGACCAAGGTGAAAAGAAGTAGAGAGCAATCTAGTTGATTTGATCATTGTAAACAGCCAAACCAAGTAATTCTAGTAAATATGCTCTTGTGGTTTGAAGCACCAATTTAGATAATTGTCTGGTTTTTTTTTTAATTAAATGAATAATCAGCAAGCCTTTGCCTTTTTTCCTTTTTTTTTGTAGAGGCGAAGTCAAAGTTGTTGTTGTTGTTGTTTTAATTTGGGTGGCATTTGAGTTTAAGATTATGAAAATAATTATAGGAAGGAAAAAAGATTTTGTTAATCATCTAGAATCAGAGTTCAGCAGTTCTTTAATAGCATCATTGTTTTATATCATTCCTAAGAAATTGGTAAGAATCACAATATTTCTTGATGATTTTATACCTCTTCACTGGATGATGTTGCTAAGGTATCTCTTTGATTTGTTTAAAAAAAGGTCTAGCTCAGGTTTAATTTAAGATAATGGGGGCTATTCTTGTCCTTTTAGAGTTCTGGACTTAGGACAAATATATATTTATGTGCTGTGGAAGAGTGGGATAAGTAAATATTGGAGAATTCAACCTAGATAGGAGCAGGAAAGGGGATATGACAAGGTCCATAACGATGTCTTTGGGGGTAAGTTTTGAAAGATGAATAGAAGTTTGCAAATAGAAATATGCACGAAAACCTCACTAGGTATTAGGAACATCATGAATATGTGCCAAAAATGACTACAAGTTATGTATATTTGTAGATTTGCAAAGAAATACATGACTGACTTGTAAAGTCGTAGGTACTTGTATGTAGTGTTAAATGAACCATGGAAGTTTTATCATGTATATATTTGTGGAAATGTACTTTAATTTCTATTCAGACTGTCCTAAAGTGCAAAATGAAAATATTAGCATCTCCATTGATGTGTGCTTTAGTCTTATTTTGCCCTTTCAGATATTTTATAATGTTGATAGAATGGTGTGTGCAGTGTATGTAGTATTATATAATTATAAAAAAGATGGATTACTAGAAAGAAATATAATGATGGTCACAAGACACATGTTGTCACAAGACAACTCTCCTAATTGCATCCCAGGCAGCTGAGTTAGCAAGGTACTAGTGACACACAAGGATGTGGTCTGAGAGAATGACTGCTAAGAAGCATAGCCCTCAATCTAATACTAAAAATGTGTTGCATTATGAATTGCCCATATGATTGAGAGCTTGTTTTGAGAAGTGTTCAAAGTCTAAACCTCATAAAAGGTGGACTAAGATGTACCAGAGAGGAAATGGAGAAGAATTAAAAGCTATTAAATCTTCAGTGTTTAGTAATGTTGAGTATTTTGTACCTGTTTTCTGTTAGATCAAAGTCCCTCAATCAAGACATTATAGACAAGGGGGCTGTGTAATTTTTTGTTTGTTTAGGAGTATTTGAGCATTGAACATTTTTAAGAGCATCTTTGCCTTATTCTACCAAACTAGAAGTGTCACCATTACCCAGAAACTATAGCCGAAATAATTTCAAATGGAAAAAAAAATTCCAGATGGTGCCAAATCTCTTTTGGAGGAAATTGTTATCACTGGCTGAAAATAAGCATTTTAGAATAGATGCTGCATAAAAGCAGGGACAACACTGTCCTCCCTATGAAATTCTAATAAATATATATAGTCACAGGTAGAATAAACAAAAATAATTTTAAATACTCCTCTGAGTGATTTTTTTCTTGCCTTTAAATTTTTTATACATATTACATTAATTTTGTTTTTAGGCCACATCCGGCAGCACTCAGGAATTACTTCTGGCTCTGAGCTCAGAAATTACTCCTAGCAGGGTCAAGGAACCATATGGGATACTGGGAATCAAATCCAGATCTATCCAAAGTTGGCCACATGCAAGGCAAATGCCCTACTGCTGTGCTCTCTCTGCAGCCCCTACAAATTCATTTAAAAATTTTTTTAAAAGGGGTCAGATAATTAGCACAATGGGTAAGATACTTGCCTTATACATAGTTATCTGTGTTCAATTTCCAATATTCCATGTGGTTCCCAGAAACCTTGAGGGACCCTCAATGTAGAATGAAGAATAATAGCTGGATATAGCTGGGTATGGGCACCCAACAAACAAACAACAACAACAACAACAACAACAAAAACCTTTAATATTTCACAATCTCCATCATAGAGCCACCTAGTAGTTAGAACATCTTGCCAATATTGGGCATAATATTTCTACAACCATCCCATAAGTAAATTGATGACTTTTTTGATGCTTTGTATAATTTTCTAACAGTCTTTCTTCTGGTCTGTAGGTGGCTTTACTGTGACAACCAGCCAGTTGAATATTATGAATTCTTCAAATATAGTAGCATTTCCATTTCCTCATGCAGCAATTTTGGAAGACTTGGATGGGTCTTTGTCTGGAAGAAATAGAAGTTATGTTCTTGCTTCTATGGAAACTCTTACAACTTCCTGTGTAATTGATGCAAGATTCAGTCAGATTGTCCAAGGAAGTGTCTGCAGGGAAGAAGTGCTTTTTCATCGGATGTCGATTGGTTTGTATGTTGAATTAATTACGCTTCTAGTGAAAATGAAGTTATCACCTATGACGTTGATGTTTATAGAAGATAACTTGCTTTCTAGAGCCTACTGAGATGTTTTATTCTACTTAAGTGCTGCAGAAACATTTTTGACAGCTGCCAGATAATAGTTCATGCTAGTTTTAGGTTGATTCAGATGACAGTTAACTTCCAACATCGCCACTAGATCTAGAAGCCTATGATATCTTATTGACATTTTAAACTAATTGCTTCCTCTGGAAAACACTTAAAGCCAACCGAGAATTTGAAATGTATTTAAATTAAAAGTATTATTAAAAAATTCCAATAATGTCCATTCTCATTTATATACATGTACTTTCCCCAAGCTCTTTTTAAGTGTTCAATATGCTCCAGGGAAGCAATTGCTGATGCCTTCCTATTACTTGCAAAGTTGCTTCACCCCAGTTCATTTTCCTTGTTAATTTCATGAACTATTGGATTCGTACAATACATTTCCTATTAATATTGGAGCAAGGAGTCCTTGGTTATGCTACTCAGACTACCATTAAGTCAGCAGCTGGGCTGTTTATAATGCATAATAGGATTGCTTCTTCCCTCTTTAATTTCCAGGTAATGATTGCTGAATGTCTAGAGTTAGGTCTTTTACCTATTTCAAATGCATTGTATTTATTTTGCTCCACTTCTTTCCTTTCTTTGTCTCAAATGCCCCACCGTAGTAATCTTGTCAAGTGATTCAGCCAGGTCATTTGGGCATCTTATTTAAACGGGTTAATTCCAGAGAGTGAGTCAATGTGTCTAGGTTTGCACTAAGTCTATATTGGAAATACATATGGAATCACTGCCATGATATTCTGTTTTAGAAGCTTTACTAATACACTGTCCAAAACATTTCCACTATTTCCCCCAATTTGTTTATTATTCTATATAATATTAATGAACTTAAATCTAGTAAGTACATTAGCAACATGGAGAAATAAGTTTTGATTTCTCATTTTTTTGGTGTGGAGTATTACTTCCTTTTATTTTTAAATTCTCATTAATGCATTTTTATTTTTATTGTCGTTTTAGTGATTTTATCAGAGGTGTCTTTAATTAACATTTTGGAATTTACACAATGAATTTGTTTATCTTTTATGCATTTATTAAATGAGTAAAAACATATTTGTGTAACTAAAATTAACATTATGTGCTTATATATTTATTCTCTATGCTGTTGATATCTGACTTTTATCCCTTGCCTATGAGAGAAATATTTAGTGATAATATTATAAAATTCTGAAGATGTAATTGTGGCTGAGCATCTAACTTTGGTAGCAGGTCATTCATGATCTTAGCACTCAGTAACGGAAAAGGCTAAAATTATTATAGATGTGTGTTTTTGTATATGCATTTTGGGTCAACTCAGAAGTGTTCTGGGCTTACTTTTGGATCTTTGGCCTCAAGGATAATCCTTGGTAGGGCTACAGAAACAGTGTATGATGCCAGATAAGATTCAGATTTTTTTACTTACAAGGCTAACACCTTACCCACTGTACTATCTTTCAGCCCTGGTAATAATCATGATACAATAAGTAGATTTTTTTTACATATCTATATTAGTAAGAAGAATAATTAACCTGAGATTTCTAGACATTTTTTGGTTTCTCTTGTCCCTTAGTTATGAGAATACCAGGATGTTTGGTCAGTCAACTCCCTTTGCTTCTATCTAATCATTTTCAGGTTGACCTAGAGGTCTACTGAACATGCCAAGTAAGAGAAGTCTTGGCATGTTCCCTAATATAAGTCTCTTAACCCATATAGGATAAAGCAATTGTATTGATAATGATCTCTAAAGTCCTTACTACTCAAAATCATGCTGATCACTTGGGAGTTGGTTAAACATGGAGAAGCCGAGGCTCCATTGAAGGTGATTTATATTAAAGTTTTAGGACTATTTCTCTAAGGTCCTTCTAACTTTATCTTTCTATGATTCTATTCCTAGCTATTTGTGCTCAGTGACTTGATCTTTGTCCCAGAGCATTATAACCTCATTAGGAACATGTCAGAGCTAATGAGCAATTTGAATTCAGCGTAGATACAAAGTTTGCTGCATTTCATGGAGAAAGGATTAATTTGTTGTGCTATTTGCCCTGAAGCGAGCACCCTAAGAGTTGATTTACAAAGCTCTCACAGTCATGATCTTTTGGGGTTGCATGGTGATAGAGATCTGATATGGCACTAGCACCCTGCTGTCTTTACTTTCAACTCTTCCCTCCTCAGCTCCCTTGGCTCAAGGTCCCCAGAGGCAGGGTGCAGGGCTCTACATAACAGAATACACATAAACATAAACTGTCTTCCCCTTTTGCAACATAATGTGATTTCTTCCTTGGAATATTGTTTCTGGACTATTTTCACTCTTACATCTTTTTCTGCGATACTGGCCAGTTTCTCTTCTTGTTCCTTTCACAGTTTCTGAGTAGTGATACTTTCTGTTTTATCGTTTCTGGTTTAGTCACAAAAGTTGGTTGTCAGGGGAAAATACAAATGTGTTAGTTGTAATATCTACAGCTAAGATGAAGGAAAATTCTCCATCCTCTGCAGAGCACAGTCCCATTGATGTTCTGTTACTGTGATGGTGTGCTTGCACTGTGTGAGCCCTCATTATTATTCCTATCATATTTTCTGACTTTAAGAGTCATTTTCTGACTTTAAGAGTCACATGGGGCCTGAATGCTATAGCACAGAAGGTTGTTTTTGTTGTTGTTGTTGTTTTGTTTTGCAGGTGGCCAACATGGGCTCGATCCTCTGCATCCCATATGGTTCTTCGATCCTGACATGAGTAATTTCTGAGTACAGTCAGGAGTAACTCCTGTGTGCCAACAGCTATGGCCCTAAAGAAAAACAAAACAAACAAACAAACAAAAACAAAAAAAAACAAAAAAATTAAATAAAATTGTCACAGATCTTTAGGCTGATGTTCCATTCACCTCCGTTTTTATTTCCAGCGATTTCCTTCTAGATGAACCTCATCTATTCTAATGAGATATATAAAATTCTATCTGTGTCAGTCCAGACTTCATTTCACATAAAGATGGCAGCAACCACTAGTCTTTTGTGATCCCATCATGATGATATGTCTCATATAGTCCTTAAATTTATTGATCTTAAAGTTATATATATTTTTCTTTTTATGTTGAGTATAATAAGTCAGAGGGAGAGATAAACACAAAATAGTCCACTCATATGTGGGATTTAAGAAAAATAAAACACAGTATAATAATAATAATAATAATAATAATAATAATAATAATAATAATAATACCCAGAGACAGTAGAGATGAGGGCTGGTAAGACCAGCCCATGAGATGAAGGCTACCACTAAGAGTGCTGAGTACAGTTAGAGAAATAATCACACTAACAACTACCATAACAATGATAGAGAGAGAAATACAATACAAGTCTTAAAGACAGACAAGGGATGGAAGAGGAGGGAAACAGGGGACAATGGAGAGGGGAAGCTGCCCTGGTAAAGGGTGTGTGTGTATTTTATGGTTGAATTCCAAATATGAACATATTTGTAACCATGGTGCTTAAATAAAGAAATTATAAAAAAAAATAACATAAAAATGTTCCTCTTGGGGCCGGAGAGATAGCATGGAAGTAAGGCATTTGCCTTGCATGCAGAGGGTCAGTGGTTCAATTCTCAGCATCACATATGGTCCCTTGAGCCTGCCAGGAGTGATTTCTGAGCATACAGCCAGGAGTAACCCCTGAGTGCTGCCGGGTATGACCCAAAAGCCAAATAAAAATTTTTCTCTTCACTCTTTTTGGCTTTGGGAACCACACCCAGAGATGCTCAGGGTTTACTTCTGGTTTAGCACTCAGGAATCACTCCTGGGAACTGAAGGTCCAAACCCTGGTTGACTGCGTACAAGGCAAGCACCCTCCCTGCTGTACTATCGCTCCAGCCTTCCTTTGTATAGAGATAATCTCATGAATTCCTACTATTGTAGTAGATTTTTGTGCAGTTTTATTTGAACCCCTTTGTGAATTCCTGTCCTAAGTGTTTCCTAGGGTTCTGTGAAGAGAATCTCTTTACTTTCAAAATATATATCTTCACAGGTGATATGATTTATTTTACCACTACACATTACATGCATTCCCTCCCTTCCCTACTCTAGTCTGTACTTCTATACTAAACTCTAGTTTCACATATTTAAGAGCCTTAAAAATATCTTACTATTCAGAAGAGTTGCTAGTGACCACATAAAAATACTGAGCACTGAAATATAGATATTTCAAATAAGTGTTAATTATAAATGTAAGTTGTCCTTCCTGCTGATATTTCCCCCTCCAACTGATAATATTTTATATGTAAAATATAAAGTATCAATAATATGTCTACATTGATAAGTGATGTTTTGTATTTATTTTGTTAAATAATTACTAAAGTTAATTGTAGCATATGAAAAAGTTTCCATAAGATGATTCTTGGAATTGTATATAGAAGTGTTTCCTTAGGATTGTTCTGTGACTTTTGCCCCACCTAACTCTTCCAGGTGGGGCACTGTGGAGTTGGCAATAAATAGCTTGAGGGACAGGAGTGAGGGGTCCTTCTGTGAAAAAGCTGCTGGCTGCAGGAGGATTCTCTGGCTCTCCTTGCCCGATCTTTTAAACCCTATCGTTCTTGTCTGTGTGGATTATTATTTGCTGCGGATAAATATTACCAAGGTCTTCCCCCGAAAGGGGACAAGGGGATGGGAAGTAATTTCTCATTCTGGGGACTGTTCTTGGATTCACAAATACCCAGCAAAGTTAACAGCGAAGAAACCTTGCAGTTAATTACTCCTGATTCTCTTGTTTTAAATGTTGCTACCATAAAATATGATTATGTTTGGTGCTTGCATTAACACTTCTACTGATAAGCAATATTTTCAATATTTCCAAGATAATTTTTCAGAATGAATTTATATTCTTTATCTATATAACTACATGTTCAGAGTTAAATATATTCAAACAAATACTTTGTAACCTAAACCAGAAACTTGGCGATATCATTGATTCACCCTACTTTATTTTCTTCATTAATCACCTACCAAATATAATCCCTTTTCTTTTCTACCAAATCCTTGGCTTTTACCTCTCTTCTTCCACACTCCTTCTTTCTATTTCAAGTGGCCATTGCCTTTCAGCAGAATAATCAAAAAAACCATTTTTTCTGGCCTCCTTACTGTGCTTCCACCCTTGAACTTTGTAACTACAAACTTGGTTTTGCCATCCCATCATCCCTTTGCTTGAAACTTTATAATGGCTTCAATACCTAAAGAAAATTTTTCAGAAACATTTTAGGACCTGTTTTTTATTTATGATTCTTGCTTCATCTCTCAGTGCTCTGCTGTCACTCCCTTGCATTTTATGCCTCAACCACACAACTTTGTGCTTTTCAATTTATAAGGCTCAACTTCTTCTTCTTCTTTTTTTTTTTTTTTGGTTTTTGGGCCACACCCGGCTGTGCTCAGGGGTTACTCCTGGCTGTCTGCTCAGAAATAGCTCCTGGCAGGCACGGGGGACCATATGGGACACCGGGATTCGAACCAACCACCTTTGGTCCTGGATCGGCTGCTTGCAAGGCAAACGCCGCTGTGCTATCTCTCCAGGCCCAAGGCTCAACTTCTATGAGCTCAACATGCAGGTCATCTTTTCTTTTTTTTTTTTTTTAATCTAATTTTTATTTTGATCGTAGTGGTTTACATATTGTTGACAATAAGATTATAGGTACATATTTATATAAAATCAGGAGGGTTCCCAACACCGATTTGTCCTCCCTACACCTCCGTGTTCGTCCTACCTCCCATATCCTCCTCCCTCACCTCCCGGGCTACGAGAATATGTGGTCCCCTCTGTACCTAGCTTACTACTTAGTAGTCTTGGTCTTGGTGCCTCCCTTATTTCCCCCTCTAATTGGGAGGAAGGACTACATTGTTCAAGTTATGTGGTTTTATTTGAAGAAGAGAAAAGTAATAAACTGGGGTAAAAGTCTATTACGCTGAAAATGGGCAGAATCCTTCTAGAGGCTCTCATCGTCGGTTTGAGAGATGAAGGAGAAAAAGAAGGGGAAACACCCCAACAGTACAAACAGAAGTGTCAAATATCCAGTGGTACTCCAGTGATAACGATAAGCACCACAAAAAAAGCCATGGTCTTGAGTTAAAAAACATGGCAGAGCACCTAAAGAAAGAAAAGAAAAGAAGAAAAAAAAAAAACAATATAAATATAAATGGGGACAACTTCAATAACCACCCTGAAACAAAGAAATTGACAAAAAGTAGATAGGTAAATAAAAATAAAAATAATGATAATAATAAATGAAGAAAAAATAATACATAAAAGATAAAAAATGATTTGTGCTTTTTGCCTTTTTTTTTCCCTCCTGCACTGGCACAGTAAATATTGGGGTCATTCGAAAAGGATTTCATTTGGCCTAAGCGTTATGGGGTTTCTCCACCCTTGGGGTATATTGTCACAGGATTAACTATAGACTCCGTTCAGGTTCATTTACTCTACCGGTGGTGCTTTCATGGTGTTTGGAAAATTTCTGCTCCGTCCTGGGTGATGAAATAAGACCTCTGTATCTAGAGATCTCAGTATCTGCACAGGTCCAGGAGTGGGACTTATGATGAAGTCTTTCTTTGTGGTTCTAGAAGTTCTGTTCCCTCAGTGTCATTTTAATCCATCTTCTGTGGTTGGTGGTCTTGGTCTTTGCACTGATCCTAGGATGGAACCTAGGATAGCGTCCTTCATTGTGTTTCCAGGAGCCCCATTCCGTTGCAGGTCATCTTTTCTGTTAAGCTTCCCTGGCCCTCCTGTACAGGTGTTGGTATACCTTCTGTGTTCAGGCAGTATTTTCTCTAAGTTTTATTCAGAGCTCCTATTTCTTTATAAATTGTTCATCTCTTAGTGTAGGTAGTAAATAGGAACTTATAGGGTTTTGTTTATATTATAATGCCTAATATTAAATGCACAGTGACTCACTAAAACTCACATGAACAAATGATGTAAATTAAAATTTTACAGATCAACACAATCTTTATCTCATGTTCTATTGTTTGTTTCTTCCTGGGGACATGCAAAACCAATAATATTCCATGCTTCTTTAGAAGACTAAGTATTTAAAAGGCCATCTCTGATCTTTATCTCTGAAATTCCCAGGAAGAGTTAAAGATGTCCTTCATGATGTCTTCAGGGCTTTTGCTTTTTTAGGGCTTTCAATTCATCAGATGATCTTTGTTAATAGCCACTTTCTTTTCCATGTACATCCACCCCAGCCCTACTTAATTAGTATTTTGCTTAGGTGTGAAATAATTTTTGTAGTTTTACAGATGCATGGAGTTTTGATAGGGAGAGCTAGAACTAAGCATAATTAGCATCAGAGGATTATTCATTTCTGGCCAACAATACATGGTCTCTTCTGCAATTATCATGACTATTCAGATATCAATAAATTGTCTCCTTCTTTGTTCTCCAATCATTGACGGGATTGCAACATAGAGGAATTAAAAAATTTACAAGATTCAGAGTAGTCAAGCAGTTCTGTGTTTTTGTAGATTTAAATAAAAAATTCAGAAATTACTATTTAGTTGATGAAAAACTTTAAAGTATTACATATAGAAATATAAATTAGAATAATTGATGTGCACAACTTATGCCCTATTCCTGCAGATACTAGTTATAAACCATTGGAAAAGTTATTTCACCTCTTTTTGTTTCAGTTTTCACACTAATGAAATGAACATAATGGTAGTTTTCCCAGAGAATCATGGTACAGCATGTATCCTAAGCACTGAATAAATATTGCCTTTAAAATCTCTATTTAATACTTGTAATTAAGAATAGCACATGTTAAAAAAAAGAATAGCACACACACAAACACACACACATATATGCACTGAAGAAACTACCATAATATTTTATGTTTCTAAGAAATACATGCCTGGCAAGGGAATCCAGTTGTTGAAAATTAGGAATAAAATTTCAAATGGCCACACTACATTGTATTTATCCAGCAAACCTCTCTAGTCATCATAGATTCTGGAACCATTGAAGACATAATCTTGGATTTACTGTGCTTTGGACCCCAATATCTACATGTCTTACTACTTTTTGGGAAAAGAAGAGGTTAATGTTCTTGGTGATCACCTTGATTCTTAGATCTTGCTTAATATCCCCTCCTGTAGTGCTTGCGTTCAGTTTTATCCTATGTAACTGCTCCTAATGTGTTAGTGTTCAAAGTATGAGGTACCCCCTGCCTATGTGAGTGCAAAAGTACAAAAGAGTTCAAATGGAAATTTTGGCCTAGCTTTTTCTTTAATAATTGCCTAACTCTCCTTCCTAGGGATAAATAGGCATGGCATCACTAATGATATCCTCTTAGTCCTCAAAAACAAACACAAAAGCAACAACCATGTGAAACAGAATACTTCCAAGAAGCATCACCTTTTCTTGGCAGAGAGATTATAGGAGCTTAGTGGAAAAAGATCTTAAAGTCATAATGGGCCCCAAGTTGAGGAATATTATCAACCATTCTGTATGACTATTAAGTCTGAATTAAACAAGATCTAGGGAGGTGCTGGTAATGTTCAACCACTTGCTTTCTTAAAT
The DNA here is from genome assembly GCF_024139225.1 of Suncus etruscus. Classification (NCBI taxonomy): domain Eukaryota; kingdom Metazoa; phylum Chordata; class Mammalia; order Eulipotyphla; family Soricidae; genus Suncus; species Suncus etruscus. Next base: position 11,223,612 of record NC_064865.1, read on the forward strand.
AAGCTGTCCTGAGTTATTGCCTTTGCATGAGTCGCTGGTGAAATAGCCTCCCATGAACTATTTCTGGTTACCATAATTATATTACTGAACCAATATTTGGTAGAGATATTGACCATGAACTCATGATGCAGTCAGCTGTTCCAGGTATGTACCTATAGATTGAGGTGATATGATTTTAGCCCCCTACAAAAAGATTAAATTGCTTTTCAATATCCCTGAGCATGGCTGTGGACCTCTTGTTTGAACTTTTTCAAGTGGACATATTCTTCTAAGAGAACCATTCCAGGACGATTCAACAAATACTGAGAACTGTATCTGTGGGTTCTGTTAGGATTACATTAAACAGAATACTTCTTTTCATGGATTAAAATGGAATAAATAAGTTTGTCTGTTGTTTATTTCTTTTTATTTAAATAACATTGCATAATAACATTTTATAAGTATAATGTGTGTAACATTAAGAATCAAACATACATACTTACTACATTGATATTGCCATTGAAATATCCATTTCTATCCTTTATTACACAGTTTTCCTCTTTTACATAATTTATTCAATCCTTTTACCCCATTCTTTTCTGATAAAATTATTTCATAATCTAGAAGTTTTGTTTTTATTTATCCATGTTTTTATATTATCATTTTTGTATATAGTTTATTGGTGTGTAAAACCATACAATTTGTCTTTCTCTGAGTAATTTCAAAAACTTAAAAATAGGGCCAGAGCAGTGGCGCTAGAGGTAAGGCATCTGCCTTGCAAGCACTAGCCTAGGACAGACCGAGATTTGGTCCCCTGGCATCCCATATGTTCCCCCAAACCAGGAGCGATTTCTGAGCACATAGCCAGGAGTAACCCCTGAGTATCACCGAATGTGATCCCCCCAAAACACCACCACCACCACCAACAACAACAACAACAACAAAAAATAATTTAGAAACTATCTTTGAGGAGATGCTAAGTTGACTTTTTGTCTTCTTTATAGTAAATTATTCTTTTTAAAATCAACAAAACACATAGAAACACATGCTTATGAGTTCTACCTTGTATGTAAATTTAAGGTCTGGTGAATTTACATTCTGGGAAGAAATATTTCATTTCTTGTTTAAGGTTTCTTACTCAGAGTGAATAGTACATATGTGCTAACTCTCCTTCCCAGTAATAAACATATATAACAATTCTATCATCAATAGAATATATTGACTATAGAATATATAATATATCCTCAATAAAATATATATAAAATACAAACCCTCTAAAATTAAATATTACTTAGTATGATGGGATGCCAGCTATGTGGGACAGTACTATGGAACAATAGCTATTTGATGAGAAATAACTATAAGCTTAGTATATTTATGTATTTGATTTTTGTGTCACACTTAATGGCTGCCAGGGCTTATTCCTGACTCTGTACTTATAGATCACGCTTTTCTGGGTTTGGGATACCAAATGGGTGCCATGGATTAAACCAAATATCTTTATGCCCAATAAATACCCTGCCCACTCTATGATCTTCCTGTCCCCAAATTTAGTGTTTTTTTTTTTAAGAATGTTTCAATGAAGCATGCCACAAATTTGTTGTCTGTGCTCAAAATTCCAATTGTGCTCTCTCAGTGCAGTAAAAAATGAACATGACAGCATCAAGCAGTAATATCCAGGGGGTGCTTACAGCTCCATGTGAGCACAGTTATTATGTTGTATCTGACTTAGGAGATATGTAATTATAAAGGGTTTATTTCCTGATTGTTCTGAATTGAAAGCATTTAGAGCTCAATGCAGTGTTTGTCAATACACAGAGATATGGACCCTGAGGAAAAGTAAGCTAATGGTAAACACAAACTTGGGAGTTAATATTTGTTCTCATTGGTATTGTTGATTGCCTAACAAATCCTTTGTGGGCAGTATACATTCAACAGTTTCCGCACAGTCAATGGGCACTAAATTACATAACTGTTTATGCAACTAGTATTGTAAATTGGCATTTAGGCTGGGAAGTTTTACCAAGTGCTAGCGCTATATTTCTAAAGGACAGTATCTCTTAATTAAAAGCAGACGATTTTTAACAAATGAGTAAAAAAAAGAACAAAAATAAAGGCACACTCCAGAATTAGAGAGGAAAAGGAAAGACTAGTAGCCTTTTGTCTTCTTGATCACAGAGAGGAGCTATTGCTGATGCAGAGGTAAGGGTTAATATTTAAAATGGACTGGTTGCCTCCTGATTTCTTGCACATAAAGCCATGAGAAGTTCAGGGAGAGACTTCATCTCCTCGTAATGAAGCTCTCTGCTGCTAATGGCCCATGCAGACTCCCTTGGCTCCTCCAAATTAGAAATACTTTTGTGCTCCTTTGCTTCATTAACAGTAAGGAGAGGGAGATTGTTGGCTATTTAGGGCATGGGGAAATTGGTGGCTTTTTAGGGCAAGTGAAAATTGTAGTAATTATGGCTGGTAAATTCTTTTCATGGTGTTCTTCAATCCATGATGCTCTTTTGGTGCTTTTTAGAAGAGCCCATCATTGCCACTATTGGCATTTGCCTAGAAGGATGGATTTGTTTTTGAATGTTTGACTCCCTGGGATGGTCAACACAAGGCAGCTTGCCTACAGGGAGATGGGTGTTTTGGTTTTCTTTTAATAAGTACAGCTTGACCCTCTTCAATACCAGTTGTGATAAAGCAGAGAGGTTTGATAGTTTCCCTGTCTACCTGAACTAAACCAAAGTAAGCCAGTGCTTCACATGAATGCCTGTGACGTTGAATCCCATGTAAACTTTGGTTAAAATGGATGTGGGCTTGATGGGTTCATCATGATACATAAAAAAGGAAAAGGAAAGATTAGTCTAAACTCAGAAGGTGCTAAAGTGGATTCTTGATGGATCAAGTTAGCTTCAGGTACTTGGTGTAAATTGGAATTAAAAGACTTCAAACGGATAACACACAGGTCCCAAAGACAAATTAACTGAATTAATGTTAGGTTCTATTGGCTTTAACATATTTGAAAAGGAGTTCATGTTTATAAGGATATTTGGTAACTGAAAAAGATGATCAGAAAAATAGCTCATTTGATGTTTGAATAGAAATATAAGAAAATGATTGGAAAAAATTTATAACCTAAACATTTATTTACAAGTGTGACTAATGGAGGTTGAAAAATAATTGAGTATAGTCAAAGTAACCAAGATGATTCTTGGAGCCAAAATTGATGCAATTAAAAAAAGAAAACACATCTCTGGTTTTATTCAACTACTGGTTGTAATTTGAACCAATTTGAACACACTGAGGTTGGATTTAAAGGTTTTTCATGATGTGTAACAAATATTTTTATAAAAAGAGTAAAAATAACCTATTTATCAATACACTATAGGTAAAAATGAATTCAATGGGAACAAATGAATATATTCCAAAACTTATGATTACTATTGGGATGTTTTTATTAATTATTTGGTTTTATAGTTATACCCACAAAATGCTCATGGCTTACTCCTGGATATATGCTCAAGGATATCTCCTGGCAAGTTCCGGGAATTCTATGGGATACCGGGGATAACACAGGTCAGCTAGGTACAAGACAAGTACCTGACCTGCTCTACTATTTCTCTAGCCCCAGTAAAAATATTTTACCCTTAGTTTAAAAAGCAATTTGTGGAAGTGATTTAGTTGAATACACTTAATTATGTACGGTAAAATAAACATAAGTTAATAAGGAAAGCTTAGAATTTTCCTAAACAAGAGACCCATATTATTATGGATTGTGCCCAAGAGAAAGTATTTCTTAAGCCTTCTTGGCAAATATTTTATTGATGTGGATGACTCCATAGAACTTTGCTAATTCACAATCAGGATATCCCTTGTCGAAAGAGATATGGTTTCAGAATATGAAACACTCAGAATCATGGTCTGAAATGTCAAAAATCTTACATTTATAAGGTGTGTTTTCTAAAGATAATGCCTCATTGTCTTTCTATTTTATTCAGTTTATTGCTTTTTATCATGTTCATGTTGCATTTATCTTCTAGAAACCCATCTATATTAGTTAACTGTATTAATCATGGAAACTGCAAAGTCACTGGCTAGAGGAAGAGAGTTATGTATAATTGAGGACAAATGAAAATTCACATTGTCTAAAATTAAAAATTTTAATTTTAAACTAACTTTTCAAACAAATGTTAGGTAATGTATTTTATTTTAAATAATTATAAATTATTCAATGTCACTATGTACCTAAAATATTATTGTGAAAGATTTTTTCTTTTTCTTTTTTCTTTTTTGGTTTTTGGGTCACACTCAGCAGTGCTTAGGGGTTATTCCTGGCTCTATGCTCAGAAATTACCCCTGGCAGGCACAGGGGACCATTGGGATGCTGGTATTCGAACCACTGTCCTTCTGCATGAAAGGCAAATGCTTTACCTCCATGCTATCTCTCTGGCCCCCTGTGAAAGATTTTTAATCCACTGTGGTAAAAATAAAAATTTCTCAAAAATAAAAAATACTAATTATAAATTTTAATATAAATTTAACATGTTAGTATCATGTTTTTTATTTTTTAAGTGACTTTGTTTTTTATTTCTTGTTTTTTTTTGTTTGTTTGTTTGGTTTTTTTTTTGGTTTTTGGGTCACACCTGGCAGTGCTCAGGGATTACTCCTGGCTCTATGCTCAGAAATCGCTTCTGGCAGGCCCAGGGGACCATATGGGATGCCAGGATTAGAACCACCAACCTTCTGTACACAAGGCAAATGCCTTACCTCCATTCTATCTCTCCAGCACCCATGTTAGTATCATTTTAAGCTAACATTTTGTGTCACTTTTCTAAAATGAACAATTTCAAAATATAACCCCAGACCAATGCAATTCTGTGATCTTCTATTTGATTATGTAAAAGCCAGATAACTAGAAGACAGGATGAAATATCATGGGCATAATCCTGCTGAAGATTGAACATTAGAACAGATGAGCTTCATGTCCATTTAAAAAGTGACTTAATATCATTCTTTAGTTGCAATCCCAATTCTGAGAGGAATGTAAAAACAACCCCAAAGTTTTTCAAATCAGAAGAGGAAGAAGTTTCCCTTGCCAAGATATTTCTAAGTACCCTCTCACTCAAGTTATTGTGGAATAGGAAAATCTGGGGAACCAGTCATTATTTTATTTCCAATTATTCTGAGAATTTTCATGTCTTTCATGTACTAGTAGATGGAACAACTATATATATATTATTATACTAAATAAATATCAGTTATTACTTTGCTAGAGTTACATAATCTTTTTTGCCATGGAAAATTTTGAGTATGTTTTAAAATGACAAAATATTCTGTAATAGCCTCTAAACATCAAAATCAACTGTTTTGGGATGAACAGATAAATGAGTATTCAGGAGAACTGAGTTCAGTTCTTGTCATCTCATGGTCCCCTAAACACTACCAGAGTGATCTCTGAGTACGGAATGTAGAATAACCCTGAATATCATTTGTTTTCTAAAGTCAAACTAAAGCAAACCTAGCCAAGACACACACACACACACACACACACACACACACACACACACAACTAGAATAGGATGGAGTTGTGAGGCTTTTAAATGAATTGCAGTTAGAGATGGCATTTGTTGCTTCTGAATTCTCTCTTAGCTATCTCTTTACATTGTATTGCTCTATATGAGGTGCATTCTGTTGTTTCCTCCATTTAAAAAAAGGAAATGAAAACTTAAAGGGGGTCAGTGACTTTTCCAAGTTCATGTACCTTGCTCTTGCAGATAGAATTTTCCAATTTATGTCAATTTGACCGTAGTGCCTAGGCATTTCTTTCTGTTTCTAAGATGCAACTATATACATTGGTTTTGGATATGCTCATTCAACACCTCCTCCTTCACCTCATTTCCCTCTTTGAGAATTTAATTATCTGCCTGCAGCAAAATGCCACACTTAAAGATTCTCATGAAAACCAAAAAAAAGGGAAGGGCAGTTTTAATGTGTATTGACTTTTTTCCTTCTAATTGTTATTATTATTATTATTTTTGTTCACTTTGACTTCCTTTTAGCCTGTAGTTCAATCTTCATTTGTGCCAAGACTTTAAAACCTCCTTTTAGGATGGATCAAGTAGAATAATTTGTACAAATTTGTTCATTTTTTAATTTTTCTAATATTAACTTAATAATTCTGTCACAGCTCTCTTATGTGGTAAATATAGCTTTTCTGGAAATGCTTTATAAAAATTAGGGAAGTAATACCAGTTGCTTTGGGGAACCTCATCTATACATTCTGCATTCAAATAACTAACACAACTTGTATGCCATTGTGTAAATGACTGGGGTTATGCAGGATACAACCAGGAAGATGAGAACTAAGAATCTCATAATCCATGTGATTAAATAATAAAAGTAAATCCAACAACATGAGGTACTACAAAAGGTGTGAACACTAGGCAATAGCTGATGCCATGGACATCATGGACAAGTTAATTTCTTCATCTTCTTTTCTTCTCCTCCTCCTCCTTCTCCTTCTCTTCTCTCTCCTTCTCCTCTTTTTCCTTTGTTCTTCTTCTCTTCTTTCTTCTTCCTCTTCCTCTTCTTCCTTCTTTCTTTTTCTTCATCATCACCTTCTTCCTTCTTTCTTCATCTTCCTCATCATCTTCTTCCTTCTTTCTTTTTCTTCATCATCACCTTCTTCCTTCTTTCTTCATCTTCATCATCATCTTCTTCCTTCTTTTTTCTTCATCATCATCGTCTTCTTCCTCCTCCTCCTTTCTTCTCCTTAATTTTTTTTTTACCTCCTTTTCCTCCCCCCTTTTCTTCTTCCTTTCCTCTTCCTCTTCCCCATCCTCCTCTTCCTTCTCTTCTTATACTTTTTAAAATTGAAACACCATGAGATATGCAGTTACAGAGTTGTTGATAGTTAAGTTTAGTCATACAATGTTCCAACAACATCTCTTCACCAGTGTACACTTCTCATCACCAATGTCTCCAGTTCTCCTTACCCCAGACTGTCTCTATGGCAAACACATTTCTTTTCCTTTTTCTTTCTCATTTTCCCTTTTAGGCACTGTGGTTTACTGAAAGGATATCCTTCATATCACTTTAACTCCTTTTATTACCTAGTTCTTACCAGAGTGATCTTTATCCACAATCATTGTCATAATTATCCCTTCAACTGCCCTAAGTGTACTTCCCACTCACCTCTTTGTGGCAAACTTCCTACCATGTATAAGTTCATCTGTTCCTTGTTTCTATTGTCTTAGGTATTATATTTGTAAATATTATTTATTTTTTAATAGCCAGGGTCTTTCTTCATTCTAGGGAAGATCACTGTAGCCATCTCTGTGGGCTGTTGAAGACAGGGTTCTGAGAGTTCAGGCCTATTAGTTTCTAAGTGTCAGCAATTACTTCCTGTTGGAGATCTAATAGCTATATGTGTGTTTTATAATGCTGAAAAACCTGATCACTAGTAAAAATTAATATATTACTCTGTTTTGGGTTTTTGTTCAAATGGTAGTATACAGTCCTGGACTACATCCACTCATTGGAATGGCATTAGCTAGTAGTCTAAAACCTGAGTAACCTAAGATCTCCAATCCATTCCATTAATACATAAATACATTGTAGTGCACAAATAAAACAACAGCACCTATCCATTGGACTGTTTTGACCCTTCAGAATTCTAAAATATTCATGACACACAGAGCTAGAGGGCCTAAGACAAAGGTACAGTGAATAGGAGATAAATTAATTACAGCTTCTATAGAGAAGCACACTAAATTCACAGTAAGCAAATAACTTACACGTTTTGTTTTTTGTTGTTGTATTTGACCCTGTAGGGCTAATGCTCCAAGTGTTACTTATGGTTTAACCTTAACTGACAGCAGAAATAAGACGATCAGTGTCAACTATGTGAATGATACGTTGTCTAACCATTATGGCTGGATGGCTCTGCTCTTGGATCAAGAAACGTATTTGCTCCAGTTTGAAAGTCCTTGTACTGATGGAAGTCTGCAGGCAAGTCCAAGAATTAGTTAATTTGTGTTTTCTCTTATCAGAATAATCTCATATTTACTCTTTGAAATAATAGTTTTCAGATAATACTATCAGAATTTGGGCCAAATACACAAACTGAACATAAAAATTTTTTAATATGGAATATTTAGATTTTCTTTAAGCATCTCTTTTAAAGTAGAAATTTTAACTGTTAACAGAATTAAAACGCTTTCTAAGCAATCTTTAGAATTACATTCTTATATTATAAGATCAAACCCCCACAGGTTTATGACCAGAAAAAAAAAAAAAAAAAACCCACCCCTAAGTGGGACGTTTATACGTTACATACTGCCACCTTGTGGTCAAAGCTTAACTTGCAAATGAAGGTCCATTTGGGTTGGGTGGAAGGCATAAGACAGATTAGGGAAGAAAAGAATGTAGTAGCCCAATTTGGTGATGGGAATTCCCCCTGATTTTATGTAAATATGTACCTAAAATATCATTGTCAACAATATGTAAGCCACTATGATCAAAAATAAATAAAAAAAAAGAATGTAGTAGCCATGAGAATAGTGGTATGTTTCCTGTTGGAGGTAAAAAGCCACCCACTGGGTTACATCAAGCCTCTTTCCATCCTTTGTTTCTTATTCTAAGCCTGTCCAGCTATCATAAGTACATATCTCAGGTAGCTGAAAGTTGCTTTAGTATTGTTTTAATATTGAGGAATTTAAAGCAAACTCTGTTTTCTTGCTGTGTCTCTCAAAAGGAAAACCATAAAGCATCTCCTATATATTTCCTGGAAACATCCATGGAAAAGTTCTGGGGAATATTCACAATATAAAAGAAATAGAATAATGAATTTGGAGGTAGGCACTCTCAATTTCTATCCTGGGAAAGGCTCGGAATGTTGGTCTACTTCATTTAATTCATTCATGTATAAAACAAGGCAGTGAAAGGAAAAAGAATGGCAGGGAGAAGATGACTCTAAAAGGTTGGATGCCTTTACATGAATAGGACTTGGCCATATAGCAAATGACCCAGTACTGTTAACTTCTACTATAAATTTTTTAGGGTTTTGTTAATGAGAACCTGGAAAAATGTTATGTATAGCAAGTAGAGTACTGGCCTTTTATGCAGCAGACTTGGATTATATCCCTAGAACCATTTATGATTCCTGAAGCACTTCCAGGAGTGATTCTGAGTACAGAGCCAAGAGTAAGCCCTGAGCAGAGTTGGGAATGTCTCAAAAAGTTCAAAATAATAAAAGGATACTTTTCATAAAATTTTATGCCTATTGAAATTAGGAGAAAAAAAGAAGAATTTTAGACTGGATTTCCTCTCTTCTAGAACTATGTTTAGTCAAAGTACTTTCTTTGGTACTTGTTTTCTACAATAACATGGCTTCTTTTTATCTCTAACATTTTATTATTCTGAAGCTCTCTATATAAATCTATTCTATTTATGAATTTATTGCTATATTTACAAATTTTATTACTCAGGATTTAAATAAGTGTATTTACAACAATAAAAATTGTTTGGAGTCTGAATCGTTCTGTTTATAACCTCCTAACTCTGTATTCTTTTTATATAATTTATTTTTTTTATTTTGATCAAAGTGGATTACAAATCTTTCACAGTAATAATTTAGGTACATAGTGATAGTATATCAGGGGTGTTCCCACCATCAATATTATCCTCCCTTTACCCCTGTTCCCGAATACATTTCATATCCCCCTTTTTTACACCCCCCAGGCTACTAGTATAGGTAGTCCACTCTGTGTCTAGTATGTTGTAATTTGGGTATTGATTTTGTTGTTATTGGCTTTGGATTTGGTGTTTGATTTTGATCCTTTTTTATTTTTACTTAATGTTCATATGACTGTTTGGTCTTGTTACCCTCCATTATTTCCCCCTCTGTTAGTGGGGTGAAAAAAGATGGTTCAAGTTGTGTGGTTCTGTTTGAAGGAAAGAGAAAATAATAATAATAATATTAATAATAATAATAATATAATAAAATAAAGTGGGGCAACAAAAAAAATCAAAAAAAAATGAGAGGTGTCCTTCTAGAGGCTATATCTATCAGTTTAAGAGCAGGGAGGGGGAAGAAAGAAAATACAACAATACAAAAAATAAATAGATATTCTTTAGAGCTTTTGGTGCGTGAGGCTACTCTCAAGTGAGTACTGTTATATATTCTTTTACTCCTAGTACTTTGCAACATTTGACAACTTTGCTCCTGGGAATTTCCTACTGCTGGTTCACCCCATCCCCTGGCCTGATGCTGACATCCTCCTGAAGTGTGGCAATCGATCCGGGTGGTGCCTTCCATCCCTTCCATCTCCTGGTCAGGACCAAGAGTGTGACTGGTTCTTCAACCACCAGTTGAGGCAACTTACCTATTTGGGTAAGTATAAGAGACTAGCATTTTCAGGGCCCATAGGAATCACATAATTAGAAACACATTCACTGTTTATTTTCTAGAGATTGCTTATGAAGTGAATGAAACTTAAGAGGACAGCTGAGCATTATAGTCAAGGCAGTGTGCTCTCTAATTAAAACTCCTGGTTTAAATTCCAGCTAAACACCTAATAACAATGGGAAAATGAGCAGTTACTTTTTTTTTCCTTAGTCACTGACACTTCATCCATTAAATGGGATAATATTTTGGATCTGCTTCAAAGGACAATAAATTAACTAAAGAATACCACAAATTTTTAACAGAATAATCCACAAGTACTTTATAAATATTGTGATTTTTATAACATATAATTTTACAGAATTATAGAAAAATCAACAGTATAAAGTCAAAATGTCAAGTTATAATAACAGATATAAAGGATAACAAGAATAGAGAGACTGGAAGATATAGAGTTTGTGTGCACTTTGACAAGGAGAGCCTTGGTTGGCAATAGAAGATGGCAGAAACAGGTGGTCCAAATGCTCCGAGTTTGGACTTAGAGGATGGATTGTCAGATAGGAGGATCTAGGGTTCTTATGTCATAGAACCAAATGTTCTATTTGTGATTACAGACTAATAGAGGGCAGAAGGTCTTTTGGATGGTAGCATATAGCGTCATTGAACGCATGTGCCCACAATTTGAGATATAGATGTCTTTTGACTTCTTGAAGCTGCTTCATGTTCTTTTTGCATACTGTGGAAGCATTGATCACTCTTAGTAATAGGCTGTCAATGTCAACAAACCTTAGTTAAATGACTGGTGATTCTGCTATGAATTGGTTTTAATAGATTCTAGATAAATTCAGGAACTTTATCTTATAGGGCAAGTCTAAGTCTCTCCTACAAGCCAAGATTGGCCCTATGGAGGTTTTATGGCTAGATATTTCTCTTCTCACTTACTTTCTTTTATTCAAATGTCAAATCACTCTTACTTATTCTTGAGCCCTGGAGAATATTAAATTTTAGTAACATTAGCGAGAGAAGTATAACGTTTCCCTAGCATTATTTTTATTAAATGGATTGTCTTATATTTTATTTTAAATCTTTTTTTTTTGTTTTTGGGGCCACACCTGTTTGATGCTCAGGGGTAACTCCTGGCTAAGTGCTCAGAAATTGCCCCTGGCTTGCGGGAACCATATGGGACGCCGGGGGATCAAACGCAGTCCTTCCTTGGCTAGCACTTGCAAGGCAGACACCTTACCTCTAGCGCCACCTCACCGACCCCAAATTGATTGTACAATTTACATTTTATTTCTGGTTTGATACATTCATCAATGTATTTTAAAGTGATAAAGACTCAGAATGGACAGAGATTTCTGAGACTATTTTACTATTGGTGTCAAATATAGCCATCACATAAGAGAAGATAGTTGCTATTAATTTTAACTATGACTATTCACTTGATATATCGTGCAGGAACAAAATTTTTATTTCAAATATCTCTTTTGTCCATTGGTAACAGTTTGCTCATAAACTCTAATTTGAATACTCGCATTAGCCACCACAATAAGCATATTATGGCTAAAAGCAAAAATCATAAAATAAAATCATGTAGCTACAGATTGTCTTCCCCTTTGATAGTATTCTGTGTTGAATTAGCAGCCAATTATACTATATTTGCACATCTATTGCATAAATACACATCTGTACAAGTGTATATTTATTTGGTCTACATATATATGCTTAATATTATGTAGATGAATATTCTTCAGAAAAGCATGTTCATTAAGGAATAAACCTTTATTAGCTTTTACAAAATTCTATCACAGCACCTTAGTCTTTACAAAATTAGTTCTATCACAGAACCTTACTGTGTCAAATAAAATAGCTATCTCAGATTGTAAGCTGACTGTTTCTAAAAAATAAGAGTTACTGTTCTCAAAGTAGTGAAATCCACAGTCATTGTGCCTCCTTTTTCTTGTTCAGTGAACAGGGTAGGTTAGTTGCTAGAACCATTTTTGTTCTCATTCCTGGGATGATCTACTAGAAGATATAGGAGAACACAGGCTGATCTGCTATTCAAAAAGGTGTACCCAGCAGCTAGATTTTGTTATAAATTTGGTGATCTTTATATAAAGTTTAAATGTTGTCTAGGAAAGAGTATATTTAGGTTTAATACTTCAATACATTGAAGTAGCTGATACAACCCCCAAGACTCTGGAACCACTTCTCAACTAGTACATTTTACAAAAGATAAATTTTGATTAATCAGTTTCATTTTGCATTTTACAAATGATCTTTTAATATTAATTAAATTTGTCCCTGTCTCATGTGATTTTACAGGTGTATGATTGAAATAATTTGCTTAAAATCTGCTTAATCAGAGGAGAAAGCCTATGCAATCAAGCCCTTCTGTTCTTGATGGGCATAATGTAATCTGGGATAAAAAAAAAACATGAAGAGAGAGTTTTGTACACTGTATTGTTTTCTTTTAGGGATTCTTGAGTTCCTTCCCATCCACAGTTTCCTGTCAGATTTTCAGAATGGGATATGTGCATGTGAAGAATCCTGTTCCTTTTTGGCTGGCAGTTCTGAGTACTGCTTCATTGACAATTGGCTGTGCTTCATTCATTTGTTGACCACTTCTAAGTGGACCATCTGATGTATTATTTGTTTGTAATCATACCACATCCCAGAGGATAGGAAGTTTAAAAAAAAATCGCAATTATATTTATTTCCTCCATTTGGCCCTGTCTTGTGTGCTAGATGATACCTGATCACTCTTAGATCCACCTAAGAAAGAAAAAGATCAGAACCCAGGCATTCTAGCTCCTGGCAATGGATCTCTCCACTAGGGTGTGCTACCCACTAAATAATCATTGATCACTGACCAAAAAAGATGGAAGGTCCTGTACTGGCTTGTGTGAGAAAGCTTCTCTGTTTCCCATGACAAAGAGAAAAAGAGAGAATCCTACATACCTCATTGTTTGGACTCTCTTCTATTTCTCTTCTTCATCAAGAAAAGTTTGTCTTTGTTCAGCAAACATCTTTATGAAATGCAGATTCTTTGGAAAGCTTATGGCTGGAGCTTAGGACTTAGGGTTTTAATCAGTAGCTGGCTTACTATTTTACCTGGGGCGTGAAATGATAAATTCTTCATGCTTCAATGATTTCACTTATCTAATGAGGTTAAGAATATCTACTTATCTCTTGGAATTGTGAAACAAACACCCAACCATCCTCCAGTATGATTAGCAGGCCTTGCTACTTTACCCCAAATTCTCTCCATTGATGATTCCTCTCAGGTCTTTTCTTTTCTCTAGAAGATAAATCATCTCATCTGCCTTGAACTCAGTTATCATGTCATCAACTTGCTGAAATGACCTACTGTTTCCTTGGCCTAAATTTTTGTAAGATAGTTGCTAACAATGACATACATGATCGATGGGTCCTGTGATTGAAATGTAATACCACTTAAGCAATTGTGGCCCACAGAATAAGACAGCCTCATTTATTTAACAATGTCATTGAGAGAAATTGGTTAAGGTTGGTCTTTCTAAACCCCCTGAGTATTTCTCCAAGCTGCCACTTACTAAGACCACTAAGGAGAATCCTTCTATGCTATCGTTTCTGTTAGGAGGCAGGAATTTGATGGTATAAATTATTAAGCACCACGGTTCCTAACTCCAACTTCTCTGCTATGATGATGGGTCTGACTGTAGCAAGCATTCTACTCTGGTTGCAAAACTCAATCCCTGTGTTTGAGATGGGATTCTTTCAGCCAGTTTCCCCGCTGTCTCTTTCCTGTTTCATTTTTTTTTTCCTCTTATTTTCCCAGGGATGTTTCCATTCATGGTGAACTATTTTTATGTTTTAGTTACATTAACGCTATGAAATAATTAGTCAGCTAATTAATCAGGTTTACAAGCTTTGTAGGATTCTTCAGCTGTCAGTCAGGCCCAGGCCTGAGGCCGACATCTCATCTCAGCTCTCTTGCCCATGTGATTCTCGTTGCCATGACTACTGGCTACATCTGCTGACACCCCACTCTCTATTTATTGCTTAATTAAGAATTTCACGCTCAGCCCTTATCTGCCTCTAAGAACAAGTGCACACTGTTAAGAAATTCCAAATTTAGGCCCCAGCACAACGAGACCCTTTCTCGAGGGCTTGGCTGGATGGAGCCTCTCTAACGATCTTCTCGGCATCCCCGCCACCACCCTTCAATCAAAAATCATTAAATGGGGCAGAGATAATGAGCATGCAGCATATCAAAAGAAGGATGTTAGCTTGGTCCAAAGGAGGAAAAGCTGCTGGGCCCCATGCTCAGCTCGACTTCAAAGGGCGATGAGACCCCCTCATCAATGGGGCCCCATAAAGCCTCATTTGTTCTGGGTTTGACTTATGCAAAAGGTCTGGTATGTGGGAGTCCCATCTCACAGACGTGGTGTCTCCCCCATGCCCCCCACCTCTTGCCTGCATCTCCACTGGCCCTCTCCATGGCCTCGCACACGCTCATGTGTCAGCACTTAGGCAGCTGGGTCCCCGAAAGCATCAGGCTAAGCGTATAATCACCGACTCTCCACTCACAATGGCCACTTGTAGGGGGGTGGCCAGGAGGAGGTCTTCATCACAATAGAAACACAATTATTGCAGCTGCTGGGGAGGCTGACACGTCTTCCTGTAGAACTATAATAGGACTTGCCCAGAACAGGATGAAGGGTTTGGGGTTGGGGTGGGGTTGGGGGGACATGGGAGAGTGGGAGTGGAGCAGGGTGGAGAAAACCATCTTGAGTTGATTATTCATATTCTGACTCTTGGAAGCCTGATGAGGAACCAGTGGGGTTCCTGCAGCTGCTCGTGCACAGCTCTCTTCTAATAATTGTACATTCTGTCAGGGGTCAACTTACTTTTGACCCTGTTCTTTTCTATTGGTAAAGGGCAAACTGTTGGGTTGTGGCTGAGTACATTAAACTCTCCCAGCCCCTGCCCACTGCTTTATCCCCTATCCAACCAGCAGCCGGTGATAAATTCATATCAGATGCTGAGCCATTCATAGTCTCCCTCCTGAGTTCACACAGCCCTCCCTTGCCCCCCCTAACCCACAGAAGAGAGGCAGTTGAAGTAGGATATTGTGTGAAGCGGCAGCTGAGGGAGTCCACCTGCTAGGCTTGGAGACTCCTGGGTACCACCTTCTTCTGATCAGCTTGGGGAAAAAAGAACATGTCTCACCAAGCTCACCAATGCTTGTTTGAAATGTCACCCTTACCAAGATAAAGGCAGGCTGTTTGGCAAGAAGCCGGGGCTTGTAGTTCATGAGGGCAAGAGCGTTGTAGATAGCAAGACAGATGGACGTCATTGTCTGCTTCAGTTGCTCTGAAGAACTCACATCAGAACACGCAGATGGCACAGAAAAGATGCTAGTAACATGGGAGATCCTGTAAATAAGAAAAAATTTGTGACTAGAAAACGGTGGAAATGCCTGTTTTTACTTTTCTCAAGGAGCTAAGGTTACTGGGAAAGAGTTGACTGATGTTTAGACCCTTCTATTCTTCTTTTGCTGGTCTGGAAAGTCCCACAAAAATCTTTGAGAAGAAAACCTGTTGAGATTGTAGGAGAGAGGACCCAAATAAGCATCATGAAGCTCTTGGGGAGGAATTTGAAGCAGAGCAGAATTATAATCCTTAGAAACTCTGTTGTTCTCTAATCTGTTTCCAAGGCCCTCTAAGGCAAGCTATAGATTCCTAGTTAATAAATTAATTTACATTCTTATAGAAAACTCATTTCCCAAACATCCCCAAGGATTTCTGTCAGCAATATAGAGGCTTGAGTTAGAGAAATACACTAACCTTTATGGCAAAAATATAGAATGAAGTAGAAACTGGGAGTATTGTGGAGATTTTTTTTCTCATGATTGCAAGTAATTTCCCCAAAAGGAAAAGGAAGGAAGGAAGTAAGAAAGGAAGGAAGAAAGGGAGGAAGGAAGGAAGGAAGGAAGGAAGGAGGGAGGGAGGGAAGGAAAGAAGAAAGGAAGACAGGGAGGAAGGAAGGAAGGAAGGAAGGAAGGAAGGAAGGAAGGAAGGAAGGAAGGAAGGAAGGAAGGAAGGAAGGAAGGAAGGAAAGAAGGAAGGAGGGAAGGAAAGAAGAAAGGAAGAAAGGGAGGAAAGAAGGAAGGAAGGAAGGGAAGGAGGGAAGGAAGGAAAGGAAGGAAGAAAGACAAATAAGGAAGGAAGGGAAAGAAGGAATAAAGGAAGGGAAAGAAGGAATAAAGTAAAGCAAGAGGGAAATTTATAAATCAGAATCACATGCTTTTGCTAGGAATCACCCAAATTAGGGAGCTGGTTATTAATACTTCTGAGAAACTATTGTTTCTTGTTTTTAAAATTAATAGCTTTATTTAATCACTATGATTATAAACATGTTTGTAGTTGGGTTTCAGTTATAAAAAAAATACCCCCTCATCAGTGCAACATTCCTACCACCAATGAACAACTAACCTGTATAGGAGCCTGTTTTTTCTGCTTCAAGGTTCATGCTTTTCCTAGAAAACTGAAATTCTGATTATTTCAATATAGGCATATAAAGTATCCTTATATACCTACCTTTGTAAAACAATATTTTCTATTTTTTGGGGGGAATACATCCTATACTTATTAATAATTTTCAAATTTTATTTTAGGTACTATGATTTACACAATAAGTTAATGGTAGGACTGCATGCAATAAATGTTCCAGCTCCCCACACTCCACCTATAGTGTCTCCTGCCTTTCATCACAATGTCTACTCCCTCGATCATTGTCCCAATGTCTCTGTCCACCTCCATTCTCCCTGTAGCATACTTCATAGGAAAACCAGGTCTCAGTATTTGTTCCCTCTGGGCATTTGTGATTCCTATTCTGTTTCTTTATCTCCCACATATGAGAGAGATCATTCTGGTCCTATACCTATCCTTACTATTTTCTCTAGGTCTATCCATGGAGAAGTAGATTACATGGTTTCATCTTTTCTTCAAGCTCAGTGGTATTCCATTGTCTATATGTGCTATAGTTACTGAATCATCTGTTCTTGGACACTTGTGTTTTTTCTAGGTTTGGATATTGTGAATAGAGGTGCAATAAGCATAGGAGTGAAGGTATCTTTTAATACATAGGTTTATGGGCCCTTGAAATAGGTGCCAAAAAGTGGAATTACTAGGTCACATGGATGCTCCTAGCTCCTAGTTTTATTGATAGGTGGGCATATTGTTTTATAAAAAGCCTGGAGAGTGAGTATTCCTACCAACTGTAAAAGAACTCTTTTTCCCCACATTCACACCAACAATGATTATTTTATGCTCGCTGAACTTTAGATATTTCAGCACATTTGCAATATCCTTCCTATTATTTAGTTAAGATTTTTACTTAAATCAGCTTCCACATTGCCTCATTTTTAAAACTTAACCTTTTCTTAAATAACATAAGTCATAAAATTGTGGGCTGAATGACCTTCTTACTTTCTCTAAAATATACTAACATTCATTGCTATTAAAATAAAACTTTTTATGTCACTTGAATCATCCTTTTGCATTTTGTACATTCAGAACACGGTGTGGTCTGCAAATGTAGGTTATAGTTTATGAATGCAAAATGGGTGAACACTAGATTAAATGTACAAAGTTGATCTGTGTTTCTCTACTCACTTGTGAAGTACACTTTCTCCAGAGAGAAAATACTTACATCTTTGAGCTACAAAAAAAAAAAAGTTATAAAGTTCCTGAAGTAAATGTTTTCTTAAAAATGCCTCAGGGACAGACAACAGGAAATGCTTGTTGCCAGGCTCCTCCTCGGAAAAGTTCCTGATCTGTAGATCTTCTCAGTATCCCAGAATTTACAAAATCCTCATCCATGCATTGTGAACATCACAAAATTACTATTTTTATTGCTTTCTGAATTAATGAAGATGGTATCATTGAATTTGCTATTAGGACTGTGGTTCATGTCAATATACCCATCTGTTGTTAGCTTCATCAAGTTTTTTTTTTTTTTAATTTTACACTTAAAAATATACCCTTCCACAATGAGAATTACTGGTATAATAAAAACCTCAAAAGAGGGCGTGTGATTTTCATATAATATTTATGTAAAGTATATAAGAGATCTAATACCTCAAACTCTTAGATGACTTTGTGGCTTTCTGGAGATTGGAATCTCGTTTTTGAATCTATCTTTAATTGTTCAGCTGAATAAGAGATGTTCTGGATAGCTAAATGAAAATATCTAACTTCTTCAATGAACTCAGTTCATTGACAAGGTAATATGGAAAGTAGCTAAGATGAGTAGATAGAAGACAAATACAATGATTATTTCATGGAGACAAAGAATGAGTTTAGGTTAAAAAGTTAGATATAAAAGTTATGAGTCAAGGTGAGACTGGATGATACATATAGGCAGAATTTGCTGCTGTTTTTCCATCCATCAGCCATCAGCAATGGCTCCCAGTGCAACAAATTGTGGTTTGGATAAGAAGTCCTAATATCTGCATAATCTTGCATGAAAAAATGAAATTCGGAATATGAGTAGAGAATAAAGAGGACAAGGATCCAATACTGTTTAAAAATCAGGCCATTTAACATAAATAGGAACTTCTGTGTCCTTCCAATATTTCAAGAGAGATATGATTTTTATTCTCTAATGATCTATTGAGAGCAAATAAATGATATACATAGTAATATATCTGTCTATAATATAAGTAAATAACTCTCTTTTCTCATACCAGGATCCATCTTTCTTAGGAATTTCTCTCCTCATCTTAGATGTCTGTGTTTATAGTAATCTTAGATCATATAGTACTAGTCAGAATAATTTGACAATAATTAACCCAAAGTCTTATTTTCTTTTTGAGGACCAAACAGATAGTCATACAATCTGGGAAGGATCAACTGCAATGAGGCTCCACTTATAAACAGAGTAGATTAACCATTCTCATATTACAAATACAAAATCAGAAATCATAAGCATTGAGAAAACATATGTACAATATCACAGCTTACGTAAAGTTTTTTTTTTAAAAAAAACTCTTTCTTAGTCAATACTTTATTCTCCAATGATTTGCATCTCTCTTTGTTTTTATACAGATTGAAAATGCCACTAACAACTGTACTATTGTTTGTAGAATCAAAGCCCCTTGCAAACTTTAGAGGACCTGGTCAAGTGCTTACATAAATACCTTGACTTGTCATGATCGAATGTGGCGATAGAAGGAGTTAAAATAACTACAAAAATTCCTTGGATTTTGTTACCAAACTTCTAGAATAATGAGCATGCTATGAAGATGGTCTGAATAATGACTAGTATTTCCTATTAATTATGCCAGGCACTGTGGTAAGCATAGATGAATCCATCATTTCTTCCCTAGGAGGTAGGCAATGGTTGCTTCCAATTTCGGATGAAATATGTGAGATTTATATGCTGCCATCTAGAAAAAAGAAGAACTAGGACTCAAATCTAGGTTGCTGGACACTAATACTCAGTTCTTCACCACCATTCCTCATTTGCCTGCCCTCTGTCTTTGGAAACTCATGGCTGAGAAATGACACTTGGGAAGAAATAGCTCTCTTACACATGCCAGTAAACTCAGAAATAGTCTGTAGTGGATCCAATACTAGTGTTGGTACAGGAAGGCAGACACCTCTAATCTTTCCTGATTTAAATATTTTTCTTCATTTCCTCTATTTCTGAAATTGCCCCTATTCTTTAACTCTAAGAAGTTTACATTTTCACTGTGGCAAAGTGAGCAATAGTTATCTAATGCATGTTTTACACTTCAGATATGTTGGGGAAGATTTTTCTCAGAGATTGAATCTATTTTTGCATAAATAGAGGCTGAACAAAATCAGTGACCAATTGGTTGAGAAACCGCTGGTGCTAATCCTAGTTTCATCAACAGACTGAGCTCATAGACAAGGTGTATCAAGAAAATCACTTAGTGGGTAGAAGGACAGATAGAATAGCCTATAATGGATATAAAATATGCCAAGGTTTAATTATTTTAACCTACGGACCCATCATCTAAGTGATAATTTCAGTGCAAGATGTATGTGGGAGATTTTTCATATATTGATTGTTTCTCGTCTATTTCAAATTTCCTCATCTATATAGATGATATTTCTAACCTTGCCACTTTATAAGTATAATTATACTTATTTTTCGTGAAAGCAGTTACCACAAAATTACTAGTGTGACCTTGTAAAAATACTTTACATGTATTTTCATATTCTTTTGCTTATGTCTATATTGAGAAAGTGTTCTGGGTGTTCTAAAATCTTAGAAATCATTAGCAAGGCTTATTTTTACATATTTAAATGAAATTATCTGTTCTTTTGAATAAATTCCTGAATTCTTGACAAATCTCCTACCCAATCACACATGCACCAATTTCCCTTTTCTCACAAATTGATTCCACTACAAAATACTGAATTTTATTTCTCTTTTTTCTTGTAGAGGAGTACTGTATTGTTACATGTTTTGCACTGTTATTTTTTATTATTACTTTATCTAAAAACCATGTTTTATATAGTTACTTATAATACATTTGTTTCTGTCACTTTCCAACACCAATCCCACCACTAGTGTAAAATTTTCTCCACTATTGCCCTTGAATTCTCATCAGCATAGTTGGTACAAAATAATTTACTTTATATTGCTTCTTTACAATTAAGTAATAATAAAATCATTTAAAAACAAACTACAGCAGAAGAAAATTGTGAAAATTACTATATCTCATATCGGGGACATTAAGTCATTGTTTGAAGGTTTACTAAGCGGTTTTGTTGCTAAGCTGATCATTGTGTTTTTGGTTTTGTTTGTTAACCTAAGGTGGTTTCTACATTACTTTGACATCTAATTTTGTGTGTGTTTACTGAAGTGTCAGTATTGAAAAATTTAGAGGTGTTGTGCGGCAGCATATGTGGCTGCACAGATGAGTAATTCTAAATTCTGCGGCTGACATGGCAGCAGTTGTAGGGCAGGGCGAGCGCGCGCGCACACACACACACAGACACACACACACAGACACACACACACACACACACACACACACACACACACACACACCAGTGAGACTGCCTACACTCGCTCCAAAAAATTCTTGGACATCTCAGCCCAAATATGGATACAACTAGAATTTTGGTTGGTTAGGCATCTACAAAGATCAGTGGCAACGTTAATTTAAGGATTGAGGGTGTAATTGCTGAAAATTTTGCCTGCCTTTTCTCCTGAGAGTGCCTCAGTTTTCAATTGTGAGGCCGATGTATCATGATTTTTCACAGCTTCATTTATATCTCTTTTGAGCATAAAATGAGTCTATGGAGCTGGCCAATGATTGAACATAGCAGTAGCTGTGGGGATTTTTACTAGGCTTCTGCACCATTTTAGATCCATCTTGTCCACATTCTCTTTCTCTTTTCTTCTGATTAAACATTTTTTTAGTTTATTTTTAAGTATTTTGTTGAAGAAAAATACTTTCCACTGAAAGAATTTTAGTGAACTGTGGGGGGGGGGAGAGAGAGAGAGAGAGAGAGAGAGAGAGAGAGAGAGAGAGAGAGAGAGAGAGAGAGAGAGAGAGAGATGTGTATTAAAGAGAGAGCATGGGCTTTTGAAAACATTATTTTATCTTTTAACTTCAGCTATTGGTTGATTTTCATCTCCTATTTTCTGATTTACTTAATTAGTACCGGTACTAATTAGAGTATGCTATATTTGTGATTTCTGATTGTTCCATGAATCTTAAGTAGTTACATATATAGAAATACATTGTTAAAAAATCATTACAGATGCCTCTAACTCAAATATTTAAAGACAAAGTTAACTGCTGATGCAATCCTAAATTCACTATTGTTGATGTGATACAAATTTTTACTAGAGTGAGTCTCAAATGACAGTGCCTTTCAATTTAAGAGAATGTGTAGATCAACATAAGGAGAAATGTATGAATTAGAGATTATTCAAAACTACAGAAATGAAGACAAGGAAAGAAAGAAATTGAGGGGGAAGAAGGGCAGGATCCCTAATTCATTATTAGTGTAGAAAGGGGAGAGGTATATGTATAGGCATATGTCTAGATCACAGAACAAACATAAAGCAAGGAGAAGATCCAAATTACATTTAACTTAAAAAAAAAAAAAAGCATGACCAGGAGGCAAGCTGGGGGAATAGGAGGGACCTCAGTAATATTGGGTAGAGGCAAGGTCATACTGGTGATAGGATTGATCATAGAACATGGTATGCCTGAAATTATTAGGAACAATTTTTGCAAAACAAGGTTCCATAAGTCAAACCAATTTATTTTCCAAAGGAAAAAATTTTTTGTACTTAGAAATAATGTTTCTGATTCTTCTTCATCCTATAGTGAAGAAGAGTTCAAGATCTAATGGAAAAGCAATGGAGAATGTTGATTTGACCAGGACTGCCAAGACGGTCCTCTAGTAGTGGGAGGTCCTGACTCCATGACATCTGATAAGGCGGAAAAGTAATTAACCAATAAGAGACAAGGTGTTACCGAAATGTAGAGTTTGCGTACCTGATTACTAATTAATCAGGCGTGAGAGCACCTTGTAGATGCATTCACTATTTAATTATAGCA
The DNA here is from genome assembly GCF_024139225.1 of Suncus etruscus. NCBI lineage: Eukaryota > Metazoa > Chordata > Mammalia > Eulipotyphla > Soricidae > Suncus > Suncus etruscus. Next base: position 11,246,591 of record NC_064865.1, read on the forward strand.
GCCTCTCTTGGCGAAGTAGCATATGTTCCCAGCTTAATCTACTGGTTTATACTGACATCAAATTGTCATTATCAGAAAGAATCAGGCCTTTTGATTATTTCCACTAATTTATTGAACACTTAAAATTAATGAACCCCAGGCCTTTTAAATGTGCTCAGTTGGCTTAGAAGATGGAAGGAGAGAGGGGGTGGAGGAATGCCTTCATTAAAAGGACAATTTGTTGGATAAAGGTAAAGCAAATACATTTCATGGGTGATCTGAACTCTATTGGTGAAAAACACATGAATTCTAAAAGCTGAGCTTTCAAAATGATGAAGGGAAATAGACCATGAGGTGTACCCTCCTGGCCAACATAGGCCTCCAAAGAACATATGGCTGAATGTTTTTGTTTTGTTTTCATTATTTTATATTTTTCTGTTCTCTTAGAGACCTTATTGCAATTTGGTTGAATCAAATAAAAGCAATAAAAACCAAAAGTGGAAATCAATTGTTAGACTAACAAGAACTTCACTATTTTTATTTTAATTTTTTTTCTGGGATGGGGAGGATATAAATAAAGACACCTTTCTCATATTTAAGTACCTTTATATTAAGACAATCTTTGCATTATGCTGAAGTGAATTTTTGTATTCAGTTTCAGGTGAAGGACAGGTGCAAGTATTTCTCCAGGTGAAAGAAGGTATTCCATCAACTACTTCTAGTGAGTATTAATAGAAATGCCTAGCAGATAAGAATGTCTCAAATATTTCTATGAATTCCTTTTATTCTATTGTTTAGTATTAGACTGGCTTCTATATTTTTGTAGCCAGTACCTCTGTATTGTGTCATCTTATAATTAAAATATGGCTGCACTTTAAAGAGAGCTATAAGAAGGGTGCGTTGATTTTAATCAAACATTCAAAATTCAAAATTAAAACATGTAAATAAGCATATTTCATAAATCATGGACATATGTGCCCATACAAGCCCAGATCTACAGATGGGCCCTTAGGCCCCCACCATATGGAATAAAAAAATTCAGGGTATCTTAAAACTTAAACTGTTCTCAGTAATTTCAGGAAATCAGGATAAACAAACCCTCTCCAAAAGTCAGATGGTTCTGTGAAATCTTTCTAACTCATAAAAGCCAAATTCTCAGGGACTAAATGACTCATAATCACCTTCTAATGTATTTCATTGTTTGTTTTTGTTTATACATAGTCAATTTAACTATATATTTGCAGGAGAGCTAAATCTCCTAAAAGGGCAAGTTTCCCTTTGATTTCCAGTGGCATTTTGTGTCTGTCAAAGCAGAACCCATGTTAATCATAAAATTATCTAATTCTTCACATAAATTAATAAATAAATGAGGTTAAGTTACTGGACAAAAAGTATAAATTAAAAGTATTGATGAATATTACTCCATACATATTGGATTAGGAAAATATGCAATTCTTTTGATTTTGTAAGTTCCTGAGCTGCTATAACAATTCATATTTATGTCTGTTGTGCTTTAAATTTCAGCTTATGTGTTTGTGTGTATTTATGTTATATACAGCAATGCTTAGGGCTTGCTTTTAAATTTGTATACTCATGGATTATTTAAAACAGTGCTAGGGCACCACAGAGGATGCCGGTGATCAAACCTGAGAAGGTCACATCCAAAGCAAATATTTTATTTGCCATATTGTCCCTGGCCCTTGTAGCTCCCTTTCTTTTTGTGTTAGTGTCTCAAAATACCTTGTGTATTGAGTGCCTTTTATGCTAGGTTAGGTGTGGGAAAATACATCCATAACCATCATGGAACAGTCTTTGATTCCATGGAGTTTTATGGTCACACAGGGATATTGTTGAAATGACTAAAAAAATCAATGGAGATATGTTCTTAAAGTAACTGTTACTTGGGCCATAAAGACAGTACAGAGGTTTCAGAACTGGTCTTATAAGTGTTTTATCTGAGATTTGATCCCTGGCACCATGTGTATTCCTTGAGCACAGAGCTAAAATTAATCCCTGAGCATTGCTGGGTGTGAGCCAAAAACCAAAACAACAACAACACCAACAACAAAATCTGATGCTGTTAGGGAGTAACTCAAGGGTTGATGAGGGGCCAGAGTGATGGCGTGGAGCACTAAGATGTAAGCTTTGCTGGCACTAGCCTAGGATGGACTGCAGTTCGATCCCCCAGCGTCCCATTTGGTCCCCTAAGCCAGGAGTGATTTCTGAGCACATAGCCAGGAGTAACCCCTGAGTGTCACCAGGAGTGGGCCCCCAAAAACAAAAACAAAACAAAACAAAACAACAAAGGGCTGGTGAGCATACTTTGAGGTAGAAAACCCAGGTTTGATCCCTGGCACCAGATACTGAGCCCTACCAGGAAAAAAAAAATAATAATCCTCCCAAAACATGCCAAGTGTAGCACCTTAATACTGGTGGGTATGACAGGTAAAACAAATTAAACCATAGCAAATAAAATAACTAATCAAGGAAGAAATTAATTTTGTTTGATAGGCCACATAGCATAAAGATTAGCATTGTAGACACTAAATTGGTCATTATCCACGACTTTTCAGTAGAGGTCACTCTTACCTTGAGCCATCGCCTGGATTCAACCAACTGCAACATTCTGGAAAATAAAAATCAAAAGCTGATTGTTACACTGACATGTAGAATCTTACCAACAGAAGTGAAGGCACAGGCTCTCCTAAATAGTTTTATAAATAAAAGCATCCAAGGCCAGAGATTAAGCAGTTTTCTTTGTCACATCACTAGAAAGAGATTGAATCTAGATGAGAATTTAGGTTTCTCCCATTTACCTAGTATTCATTCTAAGATATATAATTTTTGGTATTTCAGAAACCCTTTGGCATATGTTAATTTGCTGGCTTGGTGAAAATATTATTAATATATATTAATATAATTAATACAATTAATATAATTATACAATAATTATATATAATTAATATAAAATATAATTCTACAAAGTTTGGGACCAAGGACTTTCACTAGAGACCCTTTATTGCTTAAAATGACATATTAAAAATAGTGTAGGTATGACCAACAGCCACATATACTTTTCGATGGCAATGAGGGTAAAGTCAATTTCTTTGAAAGCATTAGCAGCTGTCTCATATGGAGGAATGACTGAGCTTGAATGCTGATTCTCCATAGAGGGCAGGAGTCAGAGTAAAATCTTCAGGGTAAAACTGTCCCCACCCACCACTGAACCCTGAAGGCAGGATTCACCCTCTGCTTCCACCTTTCCTACATTCTGCAAATAAAATATACTCAGAGTGGGCCAGAGTGATAGTACACAGCTGAACTGGGACGGATCCGGGTTCTATTCCCAGCATCCCATATGATCCCCCAAACCTGCCAGGAACGATTTCTGATCAGAGCCAGGAATAATCACCAAGTGCCTTCCAGTGTGGCCCCCAAACAAAACCAAAATTACTCAGAGGCCTAAGTAAAAAAAGGCTGGGTTAAGGCCAGCATTGCCCACTCCTGCCCTCTAAGGACTGTGAGACAACGAGGAATCTAGGGATCAATAATAAGTCAGAGAGAGAGAGAGAGAGAGAGAGAGAGAGAGAGAGAGAGAGAGAGACAGAGAGACAGAGAGAGACAGAGAGACAGAGAGAGACAGAGACAGAGACAGAGACAGAGACAGAGACAGAGAGACAGAGAGAGAGACAGAGAGAGAGAAAGAAAGATGGAAAATGGTCTCACTCATCTATGGGTTTTAAGAAAAATGAATGACATTTCTCAACAATTTTCAGAGACAAAAGAGAGGAGGGCTGGATGCTACAGCCCATCTCATGGACCTCACCACAAAGAGTGATAAGTTTAGTTAGAGAAATAACTGCATTGAGAACTATCTTAACAATGAGAATATATGAGGGAAATAGAAAGCTTGTCTAGAGTACAGGTTTGGGCAGGGAGGGGAAAAGGGATATTTGGGATATTGGTGATGGGAATGTTGCACTGGTGATGGGGGGGTGTCATCTTATATGACTGAAACTCAACCACAATCATGTTGGTAACCAAGGTGTTTAAATAAAAAATATTAAAAAAAAAGAATCTTGGAATGCTGACCATAACTCATTAGCAATAGTGTCAGGGTAAATATAATTTTTCCAATGTTTAGGTATATATATTAAAGCCAGGATCAAAATTATTCAAACTGTTAATGTTAGTGACATTTTGGGGGCTTAATTTGGCCTGTTTGTTTGTTTGTTTGTTTGTTTGTTTATATCTCTAGCATCTTCCTCAATCTTGTGTTATTCATAATCCTTTTTACTTCAACCACGACATGGAAACTACACTTACCTGGACCACCCAAATCCTGAAGACCAATTTCAATAGCCACTTCTTCCCTTTTTTAGGAGAATTAAGTTATCAAGTTTACTTCTGCAGTTTAGACCAGCTCTGCTTCTTAGGTTTCCAGCACTGAGCTGTCTCCTGGTGTTCCCTGATTGTCTCCGACTACTTCTTGCAGATATTTTAATTCTTCTCTCCTTTTCTATGTATAAAGTTGATATTCACTCTACAGAAAGTGAATAACTGAAGAAGACAGAAACAAATTTTCTTCCTTCTTAAGTTTTCTTATCATTAGGCAGTATGGCAGAGAATGGTCAAATTTATTCACAACATCCCTTAGAATGAAATTTTGATGTAATTTTCAGTTTGGTCGATTAGAGGTAGTTTCAGCCCTCCTGTAAGCAACAGTAAAGATAACATAAGGAAAGATGGTTTGTTCCAATATCTGTGATATGTAGTTGAGGAAATTAGAGGTGTTAATGTTTGTATGATGTTTTAAGGAATCCATTCAATGTTTATTTGAAATTGTGCTGGATGAAAATAGGCATTGGAATAGCTCTTTTTCTGACCTTGATGATAATTCAAAAATATTCTCACCTTCTCTAGAGAAGATCTGGCATGATAAAGGAGGAAAAGTTGGGCTAAAATGAGAACAGAATGATAATATTGGTGTAAATAACTTATTTCTAAAGTCTTTTTCTGAGGTTTACTTGTTCTATTTCTTGGAGTATATTTTGTGATATAACTGAATTGCTTAGGATTTCTACTTGATCATAATCTATGCACTTCTAACTTACCATGGGACTTAAATTATAGCATAACTCTGGGGAGTAGAATTAAAGCATTTCTCAGGGTTATCACCTTAGATATTTTTTTTATTTATAACAGCATAATGCCCTGGGATCATCAGATCCTTAATACACTTTTTGAACTTAACCTTTTGGGAGATACTAAAGTATATTTATTCTGACTCTGAGAACTCTCTCATCATTTACATTCATTTTTCTGTGTAATTTTTGCTTGCTGTTTGGTTATATAGAGGCCTCATCAGTATCCTAAAATGTATATAGTCCAAATAAAATATCAGTGTTTATTTTCTTGTGCATATTGTCCCCCCCCCCATGATGAGAAACCAACTCTTTGTCTTTGTATACTGTATGCCCTCAAGGTCTACCCTTCTCCCACAACACTATTATTTCTTTTTAGGCAAGTATACAACTTCATTAGAATTAATCTGCAAGAGAAGGCTCCCATTATTTACTTGCAAAAATGGCAAGTAATAGATAATATTTCTTCCCATTTTTATCATGTGAGCTCTTGAAACTTCCAGCAGCTTGAAAAGAAAACCCTTTTCACAGAGCAAATATACTTCCCCTAAAAGACTTTAATTCCATGTATGGTTTAGTTTGAAATACTAAAATAATACCAAATAAAAGAAGGTCTGTATTGGTAGACAACTCTTTATCAGCTGGGAATGTTTCTTCCTTTCAACTCTGCCCTTTGACTTTACCCTGGGAATCACATTCCAAAGAGATCTTTTGGTACAACTCATTGTGGTCTTGCGCATGACGAGATGCCAGACAATCTGCAGTGGAAGTTAATCTATTTGTATTTGAATTCTCTTGGGATAGGTCAGTGAGATGATTGAGAAGAAATTAGTCTTTGGGTTTATTATCTTTATATTCTATATATTTTGTTATGATTATTGTGAGAATTATTAATAAAATAGTTAAAGACTATAAGAATTCTGTAATTTATTTAAATGGGAGATATATATATCTATATATCTATATCTATATATATAGATATATAGATATATATATAGTTACCAAACATTAATATACATTAATGGCTGTGAGAATGTCATACTATTTAGATTAGTATTTCTACTACTAAGATTCTTCAAGAAAAATCTGGATTACTAGCAGATTATTCAGAGACATCATTCAGAGACATAAGATATGATTTTAAAGAAAATAGCAAGTATCTAAATACCAAATATTAGAGATAAGTAAATTCAATATTTCTCATGCTGGACGAATACAATCCATCAAAATTATATTTAAGAGTTTTAATACTATTAGAAACTTAAAAACTGCTGAGTCAAAATATAAACTAAAAATCTCATCAATATAATAAAATCTGGATGAATACAAGCCATCAAAATTATATTTCATAGTTTTAATACTATTAGAAAATTAAAAACTGCTGAGTCTAAATGAAGACTAAAAATATCATCAATATAATAAAATATCAGCTATATAAAATATTTAGACAATCTGGAAGGAAATTCAAAGTAAAGGTTAATAGGTGGTGAGACTGGAGGCAATTATTATGTTTTCTTTTTGCATTTACCAACTGTTCCCATAATAAGCATATATAAGGTTTATAATAAAGCAAAACAGAAATATCTACCCACCAAAGTAAAATAATTTTTCTGGGGAACTAGTTGCAAAATGGGATATTAGATAATTACTTGCTTTATACCTGAGAATTATATATCTGAAGGTTGTGAAATATCAATTGTCTATCTAAAGAATGCTGTGAGGTATAAGCACAGAGTAGAGGGCTGTGTGGTACCCTGCAGTGTTTTGGACATACTCTGACTATGTGCTCAAGGATCACTCCTATTAGAATCTTGGGAAATCATTTGTTGTCAAGGCTAGAACCCAGGTTGGTCTTGTGCAAACAATGTTCCCTATTTCTGTACTTTCTTGCTGGCATCTTAAAATGAGGATAGAATGACCAATTATCGAAAGAATTTAATTTCTAGAGTAACTCTTGATTTTTATTTTCTAGCTTCTACTTCTACAGCGGAGTCAGCTTTAAAGTGGTCTCTCCCTGAAGCATGGACTGGAGTTGAAAAGGGCTGGGGTGGATATAACCATACAGTTCCAGGTCCTGGGGATGATGTCCTGATTTTACCCAGTAAGTAAAACAGATCATGAATTAAATCATCAGAGATACTCATTCAAGCCAATTTCATTGTCATCTATTTGTCATTTATATCTGTTATGTAAAACAGTAAAATATATAGAAGTAAGTGGGCACTTATTCTACAATCTTTTTTATGGTTTAATAGAAAAGAAATTAATAATCTAGTGTAATCCAAAAAATATATTCTATTGTTCTTCCTCTATAAGTGGAGTACATAACTACCATGCTAAGAAGAGAGCAAGAAATTAGCTGAGTAATTTTTCTCATATGTCATAGAATTAATTAAGATTAATGGAAAGAAGGATTTTTGAATATGCCTTTTATAAAGCTGCATGTATATGACAAAAAAGAAGTATAATAAGCTCAATTATTGAATGATTTTTTTCAAAGATTCAAGAAGAGGAAGATAAATATTTTAAAAATCTATTAATTTGTTTCTCTACAATATACAAATACTTACATCTCCACCTACCATTTTTCTGTTTCTGACTTTCTATCACTCTATCTAGATCTGTATGCATGTAAATGTACATGTATAAAAAAGATTCTCAGATATAGAAACCAAAGACTCATCATTTTTCCTATTTTGAAAAATCTTTTTATTTTATTAAATCATCATGATATAAAATTATTCATATTTTAGTTTCAGACATACATGAATTCATTCTGTTCTAGCACCAATTCTACCAACTGTGTTGATTTCCTTCCACCAATGCTGCCAAGTTTCATCACACATCTCATCCCCAACCCAGATTGCCATCTTGACAGGAACTTTGGGGGGGTGGTGGTGGTTTGAATCACACCTGGCAGCTCTCAGGGGTTACTCTTGGCTCTATGTTCAGAAATCACTCCTGGCAGTCTCTGGAGACCATATGGGAGGCCGGAATTCAAATCACTGTCCTTCTGCATGCAAGGCAAACACGCTACCTCCATGATACCTTTCTGGCCCCGACAAGAACATTTTTAAGTCTTTTTAAGTTTCATGATTTCAGTGCTGTTGACTCTATGTCTGTATATGTAGGTCTGTGATTTCTTAACATCACTGGCAAACCTGTGTCCCTTTGACCCATAATGAATTATTTTCATCTCTGTTTCTCTCTGTCTGTCTGTCTGTCTGTCTGTCTGTCTGTCTGTCTGTCTGTCTGTCTGTCTCTCTCTCTCTTCTACCCTGTCTCCTTCTCTCTCTATTGTGGGTCCGAGGATGATAACATTTTTGTTTTTGAGCCATACTCCACAGCATTCGGGTTGAATTTGACTCTATGCTCAGAAATTACTCTTAGCCATTTCAGAAGATCATATGGTATTCCAAGGATCAAACCCGGTCAGCCACTTGCAAATCAAACATCTTATCTGTTGTGCTATTGCTCTAGAGCTAGACCCTAAATTTCTTTCTTAACAGAGAACTTATAGAAGTCAGAAAATTTTCATATTCTGAGAAGAAAATATTTTTACAAAAGCAAATATATTTTTTCTAAAAGACTTAACTTCTGTTATTGTTTCATTTGAACTTTTATGCCAGTATTAAATATCTGTACAGAGGAAACCTTTATTCATTTATAAATTAAATCAGACATTTTTTTGTTTTGTTTTGGGGACACACCTGGCAGTATTCAGGGGTTACTCCTATCTCTGCACTCAGAAATACTTCTGGTATGCTCATGAAACCCTATGGAATGTCAGGGATAGAACACAATTGGCCACATGCAAGACACTCTACCTGCTGTATTATCCATGTTTTTTGCTGGTGGAGAAATAGAAGATTAGGATAGTAAGAACTTGTTCATTGTAATTTGGTTTGCAGTTATCATTTTAACCCAGGAAAGTGATTGTAGGTCTATATTCTTAGCTAATTATGTGCCTTTGTTTCTAAAAAGATAATGAGTACACAAAAGAATAAGGACTAAAGTGGTGGCGCAGGGCTTAAGGCACCTGCCTTGCTCGCTCTAGCCTAGAATTGACCGGACTGTGGTTTGAACCCCAGCATTCCATATGGTTACCCAAGCCAGGAGTGATTTCTTAGCGCATAGCCAGGAGTAACCCTTGAGCGTCACGGGGTGTGGCCCAAAAACAAACAAAAAAAAAAAAAAGAAAAAAAAAAACAAACAAAAGAATAATAGTTGTGTAGATTTATGACAAAAACGAAGGCACTGTAATTAAAATATAGTCTTAATAAATTTAATATTCCAATACTGAGTATATGGCGGTATGCTTATAGCTGTGCATACAATTAGAAATGATGGAAAAAGTATATAAAGGAACTATTATCGGGGCTGGAAAGATAATGCATCGGGTAGAGTGCTTATTTGGCCTGCAGCCAACCCAGGTTTGATCCTCAGAATCCTATATGGTTCTCCAAGCACTGCCAGGAATATTTCTTTTTTTTTTTTTTTAATTTTTTTTTTATTTAAACACCTTGATTACATACATGATTGTGTTTGGGTTTCAGTCATAAAAGGAACACCACCCATCACCAGTGCAACATTCCCATCACCCAAGTCCCAAATCTCCCTCCTCCCCCCCCAACCCCTGCCTGTACCCTAAACAGGCTCTACATTTCCCTCATACATTCTCAATATTAGGACAGTTCAAAATGTAGTTATTTCTCTAACTAAACTCATCACTCTTTGTGGTGAGCTTCCTGAGGTGAGCTGGAACTTCCAGCTCTTTTCTCTTTTGTGTCTGAAAATTATTATTACAAGGGTGTCTTTCATTTTTCTTAAAACCCATAGATGAGTGAGACCATTCTGCATTTTTCTCTCTCTCTCTGACTTATTTCACTCAGCATAATAGATTCCATGTACATCCATGTATAGGAAAAATTTCATGACTTCATCTCTCCTGACAGCTGCATAATATTCCATTGTGTATATGTACCACAGTTTCTTTAGCCATTCGTCTGTTGAAGGGCATCTTGGTTGTTTCCAGAGTCTTGCTATGGTAAATAGAGCTGCAATGAATATAGGTGTAAGGAAGGGGTTTTTGTATTGTATTTTTGTGTTCCTAGGGTATATTCCTAGGAGTGGTATAGCTGGATCGTATGGGAGCTCGATTTCCAGTTTTTGGAGGAATCTCCATATCGCTTTCCATAAAGGTTGAACTAGACAGCATTCCCACCAGCAGTGGATAAGAGTTCCTTTCTCTCCACATCCCCGCCAACACTGTTTATTCTCATTCTTTGTGATGTGTGCCATTCTCTGGGGTGTGAGGTGGTATCTCATCGTTGTTTTGATTTGCATCTCCCTGATGATTAGTGATGTGGAACATTTTTTCATGTGTCTTTTGGCCATGCGTATTTCTTCTTTGTCAAAGTGTCTGTTCATTTCTTCTCCCCATTTTTTGATGGGGTTAGATGTTTTTTTCTTGTAAAGTTCTGTCAGTGCCTTGTATTCATTTGGAACAATAAACACCCTCGAATAGCTAAAGCAATCATTGGGAAAAAGAATATGGGAGGAATTACTTTTCCCAACTTTAAACTGTACTACAAAGCAACAATTATCAAAACAGCATGGTATTGGAATAAGGATAGGTCCTCAGATCAGTGGAATAGGCTTGAATACTCAGAAAATGTTCCCCAGAGATACAACCATCTAATTTTTGATAAAGGAGCAGGAAATCCTAAATGGAGCAGGGAAAGCCTCTTCAACAAGTGGTGTTGGCACAATTGGATAGCCACTTGCAAAAAATTGAACTTAGACCCCCAGCTAACATCATGTACGAAGGTAAAATCCAAATGGATTAAAGACCTCGATATCAGCCCCAAAACCATAAGATATATAGAACAGCACATAGGCAAAACACTACAGGACATTACAGGCATCTTCAAGGAGGAAACTGCACTCTCCAAGCAAGTGAAAGCAGAGATTAACAGATGGGAATATATTAAGCTGAGAAGCTTCTGCACCTCAAAGGAAATAGTGCCCAGGATACAAGAGCCACCCACTGAGTGGGAGAAACTATTCACCCAATACCCATCAGATAAGGGGCTAATCTCCAAAATATACAGGAATATTTCTTAAATGCAAAGCCAGGACTAGCCCCTGAGCATTGCTAGGGGTGACCCACAAGTCAACACCGCCTCTCAAAAAGAAGCAAAGTTAATTATTATCATCCAGTTCGGGATCAACCACCTTTCTCAATGGATATCGAATTTTGAGTAAACAAGCTCATGAGTCACTAATATACAGAAAGGAAGACAATTTGTTCGTTTTCAGCCACTTCTTTGATATTTTTACCCAGCAGACTTAGCCTTAAGCTTTAAGTCACCCCTCATCCCCAGTAAGCTTTTCTCTCACTACAGACAGGAAGCAGGGGAACCTTTCGAAGGTTGCCAAGTATCTGGTATTGCTTGGGGGCATTTATGATAGGTAAAAAAAAATATTAGATATCATGCCTTTTTGGGGTTTCTGGGTCACACCCCATGACGTTCAGAGGTTATTCCTGGCTATGCGCTCAGAAATTGCTCCTGGCTTGGGGGACCATATGGGAAACATGGAATCGAACCCCCGGTCCATCCTAGGTTAGCACCATACAAGGAAGACATCCTACCACTTGCACCACTGCTCTGGCTTCAGATATCATGCTTGATTCTGCAGCTGATCACATTCATTGTATGTTCTGACTGCTGGGAGCTCCTGGCATTTTCTTCTTCATTCCATTTTTGATGGGATGTGCCTAAATTCTTCAAGAAGGTAATCCCAAGTGACACAAAATAGTGGTCTGGGGGAAAAAGTGGGGAAGGCATTACTATAAGACCTATAAAGTATCTCTATTTGTCCTTTTTTATGACTGAGCATTAGAGACGTAAAGATTTTTTTTTAAAATCCTGTTCTTTGGTTATTTTTATTTTCCAAATGGTAGCTGCATAAAACTTGATGTGTAATCTCTAATAAATGAAGTCTTCACTCTCCATATTGCCTCTTTCATCTTTAGCAATATACCATCTTTTAATTCAAGCAAATTTTCTAAATAGCAGATAGCATATATCTATTATTTCATTCCATGTTAATGTCACAAATAAGCTGTTTTTCTATGATTATTAACACTTACGATATGGCCTTCAAAGAACATTTGATTTTAGATTGCATTGAATACACCTCCTCTGTACATATACCTTAGTTGTATATTCTTGATATTTTCAAGCTCTCTGGTTTTCTTCATTCTGGATAATAATAATTATTACTCGAGTGAATATGCAACCTCAGATGTGCCACCTGTAATCTGATAGCAGAAATGAATCTTTACATTTGACAACTTGACATAATACAACTATAAGATTTAAAGATCTGTGCAATATGTTGTCTTCTGTAATTCTCCTTAGAAGTAATTTTTATTGTCATGATGATAGCAAAAACCATAATTTGAGTTCTTATTATGTGTGATGGATTGTGCTTAGTGTTCTACATGCATTTTCTCAATGCATTACAACTTCCTTATGAGTAGATGCTGTTGTCTTTCCTTTCATTTATGAGGAATGAGATACACATAGAGGTCAAGTAACTTGTCTATACACTGGCAGAAAAATCGCACAGCTGGATTCCAGTGCTCTAACACTTTATTGTATCATTTAAAGTCTTGTTATTCTTTTCTGGTCTGACTTGTTCAAATCAGAAGACTGCATGTTATATTGAATTTATACCCACTAATAAAAGTTAAGTTTATTTCCTTCAGTTGGAATGAAAAAGGAAACAGAGCTCTACTATTTATTGAGTGCCTGCCATATGTTGGATACTGTACTTGAGGAATTTAATCTTATCATAATTCCATTATATACATACATATGGGAACACCAGAGAAATTTTTCAAAGTCTTTGGTAAAAGTATTTGCTTTGCATTTGACAGCTAACATAGTTTAATTCAATTCTATTTAACCATCATTTACTGAACACTTACTGTTGCTTAAGACACTGTAGTAGATGCTCAAGATCTGACTCCCCAAAGGCAAGTCATGTATAAATGTGACCTCAAATACACAGTGATTTAGAGAGGGGGTTAATATAGCACAAAATTCATAATATTGTAAGAAATAGCTGTAATAAAACAGCCTAAAATTTATAATTGCAGTGTTTCAGGTGAATAGGAGAGATTAACTTAGAGAAAAGGCATCTGAAGTAAATAATGAGATAAAAATAAACCTAAGGGTTAAATATGAAATACTAGGCAATATATGGGAAGCCTAGGAATAAAAGGAAAGACCGTTGACCAGGTAAATCTGGTTCACCTGTGAATTGTGATATTTTTCAACACTGGACAAGTTTTAAATCTTCCTGATTATCATCTATAACATGAGACCATAATTAATATATCATGATTTTGAGAAGGTTATTTGAGATAATATCAGTGAATATGACCACAGCAAAGAGATTGGCAGTAATGGGATTACAGATGAAAGCTATGATTTTTAATGAATCGAGTGCTCTTTTCTTTTATTTTTCCATCTGGCTGCCCCTTTTGGCCCCTGGTATTAGAAACACTTTGTATTTGCTTTCCAATGGCTTATTATTTAATTTTCACAACATCCTTGGGAGCTAAATAGGTAATAACTATTATTACAGTAAAAACCCATTTTTACATAATACGATTTTAATGGAACTGCTGATTTTACAAAATGAAAGTGACTGATAAAGAAGATTTAAGTGATACTTTTGAACCTCTAATATAATTTTATGGTGTTTTGTGTATTTTAATTCATTAATAAAGGAAACGTGTAGAACATTCCCATCATTATTCAAATAGAATAGCATAATTTTTCAATAAAATTCTTAGGGTAAATTGCCTATTTCCATTTTCTGGGAAATCAATTTTATGGAATGACCTCAGACCCATCCTATTCCATAAAAATAGGACTTTACTGTACTAATAAAAGATATCACTTTCTTAAGTATGGTACCATTTTCCTTCGAGGCTTTTCCTTGTCTTTATAGACATTGGATTATGAAAGAGCTGTAAATTCTTTTAGGCATTATATGGGCTAAGCTATGATAATCATGAGGACTTTTCTTTTGTAGGTTGATGATAAATTTGCTGCATACAAACACATACATATATATATTTTTTCTTGGCTTCCTAAATTTTAGGAGCATTTGATTGAATAAATTTTGTACATCTTACACAGCAAAACCAAATTCTGTCAACTTCTAGTGCAGATATGAAGCCTCGATAGCAGGTGAAATAAACCTACTAACATATTCTGCACTTTGTCTTCAACTGAGCTTAGAAGGTTGGTGTGAGAATTTTATAGTAAGCTTTCTCTCAGGGAACTATGACCATAACAGGATGGCACATTTTTTATTGAGGACAGGCATAATGAAAGGAAAATGCATTTTAATTTCAAATGTTTGGATTCTGTTTTGAAGAGTACAGATATGATATCATACAGCCTCCAGCACAGTTGATGTGTATGTAGTATTTTGCACTGAGTTTCATATTCTTCATTACTTTGAACCCTTATTTGAAGAGATGAATGGAAGATTATTGTTTTGCTTCCATAATGGTTCTTCTGTATATTCCAATCTTCAATACTTTGGGACTTTAAATGGAAGAGAAACTCATCAGAGTCATGAGATGTTCAAAGCTAGCAACATTTAACACATTCTTTGTTAACTTTCAGGGCACTAATGATAGGAAAGTGATGGTAATATATCAGAAAGTAATTATTTTGGATAAGTTTCTACCAAGTTTAATAAAGCATTATAAACTTGATTAACCTTTTTTATACCTGAGGTATTAAAACTAATTAAAGATGAGAAACAACATATAACTCAGAGATTTAAGTATCTAGCATCAATTGGTTTCTATTATAAATATTAGTGCCAGGCCTGTGGCCTAAATAGTTTCTATTTTTTATTTCAGTGCATATCTTGTTGTATTCAGGATATAATCCTGGATCTGTGCTCAGGGGTCAATCCTGATGGGTCTCCAGGGAGCAGAAGGTGTTCCAGGGATAGAGCATAAT